>NW_028261390.1:28011030-28098530 GCF_051295495.1 Thamnophis sirtalis
AACCCCTCTTACACAAATAGCTAACTTACGATTTGTTCACATCTAGCAAAGTAGACCAAATAGTTTTGTTCTTCCAGAACAACATAATGATGCCAAGTCATATTGAAAAAAGTGAAGAGGCAATTTACGAAAATAAAGAGATCAACTCTCATGTACCGTATTGAGGGGTGGGCATGGACTGTCAATCCCCCAAAGCCTGCATAAATATGTACACCAGGCACTTACAAGTATGGTGAAATTTGGGGGGAGGGCACAGCATATGATAATATGGGGGAAAGAGGGATATTTCGCCCAATGTTAAGTTAGCAATAGTTTCTCTTCTGTTTAAGGTTGCTTTGAAGATTTGTCAGCTTAAATTTAAAGTCACAATGCTATTCTCCAAAGTCTTTGCCTCTAAAAGTTTCTCCTTTGCCTAGGGAGGTATTGGTATTCTCATGTTACATTTGCATGTCATTTCAGATATGGTAGTGATGACTCCCGAGTGTCTGTATGTATCATTAAAATATAATGCAAGAAACAGCTCTCAGCTGGGATTTGCTTTTACATCTGATTTCTTTTGATGAAAAGTCCCTCAGCTTTCTTAGAAGAAATATTCCCAGACAAGGAAAGCTTTCAAAATGGAGATTATTTACTGCTAACCATATGGGCAGATAACAGAGTAACAACAAAAAGAGTATAGAACAACAAACAGCATTTAAGAGTGTATGACATTAATACCATTAAATATCAGGGAGGTAAGAGAATGTAAAGAATCTTGCTTTATTGCTCTTCATGTAAAGCATATAGCTTTTGTATGTGCACGTCTTTGTAAGCAAAAGAAAAATTAAAATTTCAATGAATGGCAGAAATAATGGTTATTCAGACTAAAAAGATGCTTTTATTATCAGTGTTGCAAACTTTAGCTCCTGAAAAGGGTAGGAAAGAAGAATGATTGCAAGATTTTCTTTTATTCACTTACATTCTGCCTTAAGTTAGCTCAAACTATATTATGATTTCTTTTGCTCTCCTTTTTTATTTATTCTGTCATGGGTTTATTGGGGCAGAGATGGTTTAGAATGGGCATTAAATTCTGATTTTAAAACAAAAAGTATCTCATTGATCTTTTTCAGGACATCTTTATGTCCTGCATTGTCCACTAAGGTAGGCCAAAGAGATGAACTTTTACTTCTGAACTGAGGGATCATTCTAAACAAGCCTTTTGCTTACCCAGAGTTCATCAAATAACATTTGGATACATTCATATAATATGCCACAGTTTCAATAAACCAGAGTTTTCAAATAGCAATATGTGTGTGCTGGCAGAACACGGTAAGCCAAAAATGTGAAGCTGCATTATGCTCAGCATGCTGTGTGAATCGAGTATATTCAAATTGTTCATGTTATCCTTTACATAAGGAGTAATTCTGCATGTCCCTTCCTTCCCTAGGCTTAATTTTAGGGAATGGCATAATGGAATATTTATTACACCAGGGGTGCAAATTCAATTTCATTGAGGGCCGCATCAGGGTTATGTTTGAGTTTGGGGGTCAGGTTGGCATGGCCAGCTCGATGTCACTCATGTCGGGGGCGCCTATGGTGGCCCAAGCACTCTGTCAGCAAAAATGGGATCCCAAGCTCCCTTTTCAGCTGCAATGGTGTCCTGCACCCTCTGCCAGTGAAAATGGAGGTCGGGAGGGCCGCCCGATGGCAATCCTGCAATCCTCCCGACCTCCGCTTTTGCTGGCAGAGGTATGGTGGGCCAGTCCCTTGCTGTTTCCAGGGCAGCCCTACAGGCCAGATCTAAGCATCCCATGGGCCGGATCCGGTGCCTGGCCCTTGAGTTTGACACACCTGCATTACACTAATGCTCAATTTTTCTTTAAAAAACCCAAAATTTTTTGGTTGCTTGGCAAACAATAAAGAAAGGGACAAAAAGCCCAAGTCAGTTTTGGGAATAGCTTCTTCTCTACTTATTTCACAAAGACATATGTCAATAATATAACTGCAACAAGTGGAAAGCCAAAGTGCTGGACAGAGAAGAGGCAGGTAAAAGTCTAAGTTAAGAAGGAAAAGGAGAGCAAGAAGAAGTGTGAAGAGATTAACAAGGAAAAAAGGGGGGAAATTGGCTAAAAAGAAAAGCCAGGTTGGCAGTAGGTCACTCAGTTATGTTCTGAAGCTATATTTATTAGTATATATTTAATACTCCTTTTCTTCAATCACAAAAGTAGTCACAGTTGCCAGAAAGCCATTTTTTAATGTTGTATTCAGGTCTTTTCCCATGTAAGATTGAGATTGTCCTGGCAACATTTTGGTGAGGTCTCACTCACCATCTTCGGGCTGGGTTTTGGGCTTAAAGCGTGGTTGGAGCTGCGACCAGCTATAGTATATTAGTCACTGATTGCTCTATATTCATGATTATAAGAATATATTAATATGTGCTGGCTTATATTCAGTTTGCAATCACTACTTTTTGTTTTCCACAAGTACTTTTATCAACCCACATATTTTTCATCCTGTATGGGTACTGTTCTGACCCCCTCCTCTGTCCAGTAACGAATGCCAAGACAAGCTTAACTGGAATGTACTTTAATTAGCAAAACACCAAAACCTCAGAGGCTGAAAGCCAAGCATAACAAACAGATAAGGACCTTGGCAGCAACTCAGACAAACTCAGGCAGCAATAAACACAGATAAGGCTTGGCAGCAATCCAGCCTGCCAAGCTCACAGTACTGTCCTCCGACATTTAATCCTGCGTTGACTTCTACAAAGAGGGTTGTGTGCACAAGTAGCTTTTATAGTCTGGAGAGGAGCCTAATGACCACCAGCTGAGTACAATCACCTCCTGTAATTGAGTAATTGTTCCTGATGCCTAGTAGCTCTTCGATGGCGTGCATCCAGGAACAATTCACTGTTGGCTTTTGGATCACTCTCCCTTGTCTCCTCCCCACTGGTCCAGGGCTCAGGCACCACCTGGTGGCCAACCAGTCTCTCTGCGCCCTGCTTGGAGTCGGAACCCTCTCCAGGGTCCCCCACATCTTCCAGAGCTGACTCATAGGGCCCCTAGGCTGGTGGCAGCTCCAACGGCTCCTGCTGGGCCACAACAGGTAGATTCTTTTTTTTTGTTTGTTTCCTAACTGAAGTCATATTTATTTTCTTACTTTCAGTTCCTTTCTATAACTTATCAAGATGGGTTGGACTTTTATTTCTAGGTTAACTATCCCATCCAATTTTATATCAGCAATTAAGCTAAACATTTTATCTCCTCACCCAAGTCATTAAAGAAAACATTGAAGAACAGAACAGCAATCATTGTGATACTCTACTTGACAATGATTTGATGAACAATCATTGTTAAAAAGGACTGAATTTCAAGGCAGCTATATAATTGTGAAGATTATGCAATAATTCTGATCAGGTCAAAGATGGCAGTTATGTAAACATATAATGTTCTGTTTCAAGGCAACTAAGTACCACATCAAGAGTTTGATGATTTATGTATGAGACAGAAGAAAGAAGTGGATAACTTCTTATTGGCTGTGGGGAATTAACTATCTTGTGTTTTTCATTCTTATCATCAATAATTTTTTTTTGTTAAGTCAAGTTGTATCTGTGAGATTTTTGCCAAACCTAACGGAGAAACTTAGCCAAGTTGAGAAATATCAAGAGACTTGTGATTTATTTATTGCAGAGTCCTAGTTGGGAAGTTTGACAGTATCCTCTTAATTGTCATGCCACCCAGACCACATGTAAGTAGCTGTTTTTCAGTGTGCCATGGGATATTTTGTCAAATGTTTCATTGAAGTCAAATATAGTCAACATCTACAGTATTCCCACAATCTATTAAAGAAGTAACCCAAACAAAAAAGGAGGATAAATCAGTCTTGACAAATCCATGCAGACTTCTGATAATTACTATATTTTTTCAAGATTCATGGATATCAATCTCTTTAAGACATATTCTAATGTTTTCCTAAATGTTATTTTCAGACTGATTTGCTATATCTTGTTTTCCCCTATTTTAAAGTCAGGGACAATATTTGTTCCTTCCTTGTACTATGCTAGTTCTTCAGAATGTCTCAAAAATAATGCATAGTATGAAAAACAATACATGCACAATATCATGATATGCCCAACATCAATTTCACACCATTGTGAAAGAGAGTTCAGACCAGGGGTGAAATGCTACCGTTTTGGACTGGTTCACTCGAACTGGTAGTAAAAAAATGCTACCGGTTTACCTGAACCGGTAGAAAAAAATGCTACTGGTTCGGGTGAACCATTATTTCCAACGATCAGTTGTGACACGCAATTTATATTTGCTAGAATCATCGGATTTCCTGCTTTGTAGCTAATCTAAATCGTGTGGCCCAGCAGATCTCCCCCCCCCCCCAGGTTCTACTTACCAGGAAGGCTTCAAAATATTCCTTTTTTAGCGCTGTGCGGGCGCACCTCCTGTGCACAAAGTGCACATGCGTGGGCAATGCATGCACTCAGTAGCAGACTCACCAAACCAATAGCAGACTTTGGAGGATTTCACTGTTTGTTCAGAACATCAATTACTTCCTTCAGGACTGCCAAATGCTGAAGATTTAAATTATTTCAAGGTAAAGACCAATTCCCTCATGAAGTCTCTATCAGTTGCCAACTTCAGTTTTGTTCCTTCATCTTAATATTTAACTTCTGGTGGAACACTTTTTGGGTTGGGTTTTATTTTGTTTTTTTTGCAAAATACTGAACTGAAATAGGAACAGCTCTGCCTTTTTTTGTTGCCTTATACATATTTGTTTCTTTTTTGTCTTCTTCCTTGAGCAGCTGATACACTGAATCTTTTATCCTTTTCTTTTGAATTCATAAAAATTATCCTTTTTTGCTTCTTATTATTAGCTTCCTTACTAATAACAGCTTAATCTGAGCTTTTACTTTCCTGACACAAGTGCTCCACTTGCAGGCTACCTCTTCTCTTGGGGCCTGACCCTATTTCCATTTCCCGCACATCTTTATAAATCAAGCAAAGACATTGACTTCTGTAACTGTCCTCCATTTTTTTCTTCTCATCAGAATTCTTTGCGACTGTACACTTAAGATCTCCTTCTTTAGGGATTTTCATTCATCTTCACTGCCTTTTCTCAAACATAATCTCGGGGATATTTATTAAAATATATGTCAATGTTCAGGATTTTTGCTGTCCCAGGGAGTGCTTTATGTCCACTGACAATTTAATTCAATTTTCTCAATTTAGCAGGTTCCAAGAGCCGTGGTGGCACAGTGGTTAGAATGCAGCATTGCAGACTAATTCTGCTGATGGCCAGGAGTTCGATCCTCACCGGCTGAAGGTTGATTCATCCATCCTTCCATCCATCCGAAGTCAGTAAATTGAGGACCCATATTTGTTGTTGGGGGCAATATGCTGACTCTGTAAACCGCTTAGAGAGGGCTGTAAAGAACTATGAAGCAGTATATAAGTGCTATTGCTATTATGTATAATGACCACTGCTTTCAAACCAGAGTGACAATATGGTCATCAGTTATGCTGCTTGACATAATGGAAACTGTAGTCCTAGATATTTAAATAGTACATCAACTTTAGGAAAGCAGTTTATACATGGGTAAAGCTGGATATGAAAGCAGATACTTCTTCAAATATGCCACATTCTTAGTCGATATTGGAACATTTTTTTTCTCATTTAATGTAATTTTGACTAATTTCCTGGGGCAAAATAACACAACCCATTTTTCTCAGAAGCTGAGAAAACTTAAAATTATACCATTTAATACTTATGAGAAGTCAAAATGGGTTGTAACCTTTCTCTCTTATATAGCTATATTTCTTTTTCAACTTCTGCATTTATAATTAATACATCTCTTTATCTTGGTCCTTTTGACTCTCTTTGTTCTTCCCAATTTAAATTATTTACTTCCCTTTTTTCTTCATTTGAGGTATCTTTATCTTGTGGGGGGCTTCCTTTTATTCTGAAATCTCTGCTGTCTCAATACATAATCGGATGATATTCACTGCCATATAATTTAAAAATCCCACAGCATTCATGAAAATCGTTTATCTCTCTATTTATATGAGGATAAAGAATGTCATATGGAGATGAAATTAAATTAGATATGAATGTAAAGGTCAGACCACTATCAAGACAGTTCTTTAGACATCATTCCTAATGGAGTAGACTTTAACTGGGCCTGTCAGCATGCAAACATTTAGTGAATTAACATTTTAAACCACATTAGCTAAGAAACAACATATCAAATAGCTCTAGACTATCGGAGAAGGAAACATGTAAAAGATTAACAGGTACAAACAAGCTGAAATATAAATTACGGCCACACATCATCTAACCTAAATGACGTTTGGTTTGATTATTAAACTGTTGAGATAAGCAATATGATGAAACAGAAGTTATTGGGAGACTTGAACTATACTTTAATACAGTTAGGCCATGATTGGGAACTTATTGCATGTGTGCCACAGGTGGCATGCAGAGCCCTCTGTGGGCATGCCAGTCTTCGCCCCAGCCCAGTTCCACCACGCATCCATGTATGCCTCCCACCGGCCAGCTGATCTTTGGGTCTCTGCTGCATATGTGTGGGGCACATGTAGGGATGTGCATGGGCACATGGGGGGTGCATGTGCAGGGAGTGTGCATTGCATTTTGGGGGTTCGCATGCGTGCACACACACATACACCGTTTTGGGTCTGGAAGTCCTCCTGCACCAACCTGGAAACCAAAACAGGGAGCAGGGGGGCCAGGCACCACCTGTGCCCCGTTTTGGGCCTGGAAAGCCTCCTGAACCAACCCGAAAGCCAAAAATGGTTAGGGGGCTAGGGTGCATGCATGGGGGGGGGGGCTTGCATTGAATTTTGGGGTTGCGTGCATGTTTTGGGCACTCTGCACCAAAAAGCTAGCCATCACTAGATTAGGGGATTGTAACAAACTCCTAAAAGCCTGTTAAATTCCCTCTCTACTTCAACTTATGCCTAGCACAACTGAAACATAGTTCTTTGGGGTTTTTCACATTTCCCATTTTTCCAGGACTCAGATATCTTTTCTGTAACAGCATCATTCATTTCTTCTTGAGTCAAACTCACATTCTATTCCACTAATGCCTCTGCATATTGTTTTATTCAGTACACCAGTTAAACAAACCATGTGTTGATGTGATGTTATGACTCCAACTACCATCTTCTTGAACATGTTTCCATAGATTATGGCCCATTAACCCAAGCACTGCTTCAAAGCCTTATCTGTGCTGTGTCCTTCTAATGGACGACAAGCTATGTTTAATGGCTTCAGGCAACAAGAAAAGGGAGTTATTCAGTGAGTCTTCTCTTGGCATTGTTGGCTTGTGGGCCAGGTTAAAAACGTGTCTTAGCTGATAAATAATGTGTTTGCATTTGAGTTGTGTTGACTCTTGATGACTGGACCTAGTCCCTGTAGCTGTCTAGTTAAGGTTTTTCAGAAGTGGTTTGCCATTCCATCGTTCCCAGGTCTAAGACAGAGTGTCTAATCTAAGACTGTGAGAAGTTGCAGCTTCCCAGTTTCTAGCCTCGTGCCTTAACTACTTCATCAAGCTGTCTCTCTTTTTAGCTGAAAAATAGATTAAAAAAAATATTTTGGTTATGCTTTTAATTGCAAACGCCTATGTGTTGCTTCAATCACAGCCACTGTAAGTTGTTCTATTTGCCTTCATCCCATCTACCCCCCCCACCCCCGAGGTAGTTCCAGTTAAATCAGATAGATACATCTTCCATATTAGCCAATGCCTTTGGTCCCAGACTGCTTCCCACTGGGAACTGAGCAGTTCATTGATTGGTGTTGAGGAACCATAGAAGGGAGGCTACATTTCTTATAACAGAGCACCAGGCAGTCCCCAAGGATGACAGGCAGCCCCTGGATTGGTCCTTCATGCTCCACAGCATCACTTCTGGTGATCTGTTACAGATTCTCTGATGCTAAATGGCAGAAAAGCCATATATCATTTTTTTAAATGTTTGGGGTTTTTGCATTTTGTTTACACTGGCATCTCTAGACCCTAGCATGAACAAGCAATTTATTGTGGCTGCACGAAGGGTAGGATTAAACTAAGGAATACACTTGGTTGTAGCCAAAAATTATACTGTCTTTTTTCTCTTTCTGTAACCACTGAAATTCTTTCTCTCATTCTTTCTGAGAATGACATTGTTTTCTCCCTCACTTAACAGTAAGCAGCAGGGAAAAAGATGACACTTTCTCATGTTCTGACCTCATTTAGAGGACTTAGTATACAGCCACATATTGTTCTAATATCATGAGTTGACTACCCTTGCCTTGCAAGGAAATGCAATCAAAGTTGCATTCTATAGCATATTTATAACATGTCACATTAGCGGCTGAACACATGTTGAATCACAGCTTATTTAACCAGGGTTTACCATCTATGTTCAAATTGGTTGGGTTTGTTGCACTAAGCTGCAAATCAAGATGAAGCTTGCATATAGCACAGAAATACATATATGAAATATGTCTAAGTAGTATAAGGTGTAATTACTGTATTTTTCGGAGTATAAGATGCACCAAGGTTTTGAAGAGGCAAATTTTAAAAAAGTAGGTAGGTATATAGTGGGATAGAGAGGGAGAGAAAGAAAGAAAGAAAGAAAGAAAGAAAGAAAGAAAGAAAGAAAGAAAGAAAGAAAGAAAGAAAGAAAGAGAAATACAGTAGGTAGAGAGAGTAGGTAGGTAGGTAGGTAGAGATACAGAGAGAGAGAAAAATAGAGAGAGAGAGAAATATAGTAGGTAGGTAGGGAGAGTGTGTGTAGGTAGGTAGGTAGAGGGATAGAGAGATAGATAGAAATACAGTAGGTAGGTAGGGAGAGAGAGATTGTGTAGGTAGGTAGGTAGGTAGGTAGAGGGATAGAGAGAGAGAGAAATAGAAAGAGAAATACAGTAGATAGGTAGGGAGAGAGAGTGAGTAGGTAGGTAGATTGGTAGAGGGATAGAGAGAGAGAGAAATACAGTAGGTAGGTAGGGAGAGAGAGAGTAGGTAGGTAGGTAGATGTTTCCAGGTGTAATTATCCATGTCCTGGAGAAGGAAATCACTGACAATCTGCAGCACCTTAAGACTTTATTTCTGCTGTCACAGCACTTGATCAATGTAATTCTCATCAATCAGTTAAAGAGCTTTCCAAAAGGAAAAAAAAAGTTTTTGCACTCTGCAAACCTCCCCAAAACAGCCCGTTTTTTGTGAAAACGGGACCATTTTAAAAAAAAGGCATGAATAGCCTTGGGGGGGGGGCTTGCAGAGTGCTCCTGGGAGGGTGGGGGCCAAAAACGAACAAAAAACGGCCCATTTTTCACAAAAACGGGCCCGTTTTTTGTAAAAAAAAAATGCATGCATAGCCTTATGGAGGCTTAGAGTGCTGCTGGGGGTGCAAAAAATGGCCCATTTTTTACTCATTTCTGCCCTCCCCAGCCCCCAGGAGCTCTCTAAAAGCCTCCATAAGGCTATGCATGGCCATTTTGGTGAAGGGGGCGGGGCTTCAGGAGGCAAAAAATGCTGTATTTGATGTATAAGATGCATCCAGATTTTCAGCCTCTTTTTTGAGGAAAAAAAGTGCTTTATACTACGAAAAATATGGTACTTATGTTATCATATCTTGTGTGGAAGAACACAAAGATCAAAATCATAATGTATAACAATACTTTAGTAATAGAATTCCATATTATAGATATCTTTTAATCAGAAGGCCCAACTATAGTGCCAAGATCATAATTGTATTAGTATTTCATACATTGCTATCAGTGCACATTGTGTTTTATGGAGCTCCATAAGTAAAAAGAAAACTTTCTTCTTCCAAGAAATTTACCATTTAAACCACAGTGGGACTCTAAAACATCAGCGTGTGTAGGAAGGCTAAAAAGATGAAGATTGCCATACTGAATATGAGAAAATGCACCTGATAAACATCTGATAAATTATGGTTGGAAATCGGAATAAGTTAAGCTACACAGAAGAGGAGAGTTTGAAGGAAGAGGAAGACAGAAGAGGCACGGCATATATAGCCAAGTATTTTATGATTGGAAGAGATTTATTTAACATTGAAATAAGTCCACTGACTTCCAAGTGTAGTACAGAAGATCATATATATTTTCCTAAGACTTGGAGAAATCTCATTCGGCAGAAACTCATACATAATGAAATAGAATAAATCACAAGAGATTAAGTTGTCTTTATTTTATAATAGGTGTGCCCTTTCCCAAAGGAAAGGCAGATGTTACAGAATCATGGGGCTCAGCTCTCTACAACGCCTTAGATTTGATCAAATGACTGAATTAACCATTAATGCTAATGCTCTTTTCCAAATTGACTGTACAGAAATGTCAGTATTATTATTAAAGCAGTATTAAAGAATAGCAAAAAGCACCAAGGGGTTTACCAGTCATCCATTCATTTCTAAACAAAATGGATTTGTTCCCGTTTTGTCATAAAGGATGCACCAAATGAACAGCCCTGGACCAGTAACTCTTGCGATCCTCAATGTGGTCCTCAGGCATCTCTTTATACCTGTGGATAACATTCCTGTAATTGTAGGCTCCTTGGCTTACTTTTCACATCCATTTGTACACAAGTGTATATTTTACACATGGTTTTCTTAGGAAAGGAATACAATATGCCACTGCAATTCTGATCTGTTTGAAAATGTGTCTTCTGCCAAGAAAAAGACAAATTTAGGAAGGGGTAATGCTAAACCTTTGCGTTTGCGGATACAGGAAGAGTAGCCTTCTAGTCAACTTGGCATCTGATGACCTTCATGCTGGCTAGTTTGTGAATGCAAAAGTCCAGGGAGTTATCAAGTTATGGCTTTCCAAATTCTTAATCGTCTTACTAACATGAAAATGTTACAGGTTGTATGCTGTCCAGGGCTGCTTTTTGTGAGATGGCAGCCATATGAATACAAGAGATAAACAAGAAACAAGCAAGGCCTTGGAAATTATCCCATAGCTCCAAAAGGTTGTTTTAACACATGAAACTTAAGAGAGGGAGATCTGTTCAAACATCTGCCTTTTCCATCCAGTGAAAATAAAAGTGGAAACTAATTTATTCATAAAGGAGACTGTTTGCAGCTCAGGATTAACATGAGACCTTGGTGCTCTCTAATCTTGCTTGTTTTCTTGCAGGCATTTCATTACCCAAACTAGGTAACATTGCGAGTTCTAGTGAATAGGAAACTATCACTGGTGATGTTACCTACCTGGTAGTTTGGGTAATGAAACATCTGCAAAAAAACAAGCAAGCTCAGAGAGCACCAAGGACGCCTCATAACTTCTTCATCCTTCTCCCTTTTATTACTTCCTCATTTTTGTACTTTGTTACCATGTTCCATATTGCTGAACATTTGAGTGGCTGGCTATAGTTGCCAGCTTTGAACAGTTTTGTGAAAAGGTTAGCTCATATATGGAGTCCAAAAAGGCAGAGCAGCAGCTGAAAGAATTATTTTCCAAGATCAGAGATGGGAGGGGGCTGTTGGGACCAATGAAAACAGTTCAAAAGGATGGAAGAAATTTTCCTCACTGTCAGGTCACATATTTTAATTTATTAGGGAGGAGTTAGTAAAGAGTGCAATGCTCAGAACCAGCAGGTCCTTACTGAGAAGGTGTGCCCCCCCCACACCAGTTAGAAAGGCAAGAACAGAAGCTAATGGTCCTAAGCAATTTAATTTCTTTGTTTGAATGACACAGAAACATAAAATAACTTCATAGGTTATCCTACCATCTTAGACAGAAAAAATGCTGCTTAATTTGTGGTTCAATGGTCTATTTTGAAAGACTGACTCATGCTAAGCATAGATAGGATCCTGGATGCCATTCAGGTAAATAACAGAAAACATCCTGAATTTTAAAATTAAGAAAATAGGAATGCAGGAGCAGTTAAGCAATACTAAAATGTGCAACATCAGCAATAAGAATCAGATCCCTTTCCAAATTAAATATTATAGAGAGGCTGGTTAGTCTCTTTCAATAGTGCTGATAATTTCTCATTCATGCTGCCTTTATACTACAATCTCGTACACCACCTTATTTTATGGACAGATGTGCAAAAACTATATTTGATTTATTAATCAAATTCTGCTTTTGAATATGTTTTTTTAGCTATTTTGCAAACTTACCTAATTGAGGCCTTTGAACTATAGTGCCAGAGAAGACTCTTGAGTCCCTTGGACTGCAAGGCGATCAAACTAGTCAGTCCTAGAGATCAACCCTGACTGCTCTTTAGAAGGCCAGATCCTGAAGATGAAACTCAAATACTTTGGCCACCTAATGAGAAGGAAGGACTCACTGGAGAAGAGCCTAATGCTGGGAACAATTGAGGGCAAAAGAAGAAGGGGACGACAGAGAATGAGGTGGCTGGATGGAGTCACTGAAGCAGTAAGCGGGAGCTTAAATTGACTCCAGAGGATCGTAGGGGACAGGAAGGCCTGGAAGAACATTGTCCATGGGGTTGCGATGGGTTGGATACGACTTCGCAACTAACAACAACAAACAACTTACTGCTGTGTTGGGGAAAGAAAAGCATCTCATAGTAGCTCTTACCTGATGATAGCAATGACATTGTGGCAATCTTTGAGGTAAGAGTAAACATAGGCATTTTTTAAATAGAAACATTTCTTAAGATATTTCATTTCTTTGTTAAGAGTAAACAGGCATTTCTTAAGTAGCAGTAGCATCTGCTCTCTTAAGATAAAACTTGTCTGGCATCCACCAGGAATTAGCCAGGCACAGTAATGAGGATGTTGCAACGGCTGTGTTAGCTACAGTTAAACTGAACACTATTTCAGCAACCTCTGGAGAGTCATAACATCTCTTTCCTACATGACACTAGAATATACATAAGTATCTTAATCATCTTAATCTTTTAACAGGGAGTAATCCTCCTTGAAGTCAGGTAATATGCATGTCTGTAAATGCATATTGGACTGCAGCACAATTTAAACAGATAGTATAATTTAGAAAATTAAATGTATGAAATGGTGTTTCATTTTTGTGGGTGTGTTGCTTTTAACAGATTATGCAACTGTTGTAAAAACAGAACAGATAAGTAATAAAAGTAAATCTTTGACAAGGGTGATCAGCAAATATAATCACCAGCTGGTGTCCTTCAGAAGTTGAAACTAGAACTTCCAGAATTGCAACCCTGGTTGGGATCCTGGTTAGGAACTGTGGCAGTTGTCTTCCCTGCCAGCAGAAAATGAGGAGCTAATGAGGCCAAGAGAAACTTCTTCCTAATGCCTGGGAGTGCATCACAGCCTTCTCAGACCAGGCCAGAAGATACCTTGCAGGAGTTTCCACACAGCATCTGTGGCCTGTCCTTTCTCTACTGAACAGTTAAGGATTCTGGTCAGACAACATTATAACCCATTAGGGCCAATTTAGCACCGTTCGAGATTACTTGATGCTATAATAGTTTTGTTCCTGGGGTGTTTTAAAATTTATTTTTGTCATCTGTAAATTTCCATGAGAATTGAGACAACAAATCAACTACATGCATTCAGGGCAATTAACGATAAACTCGACTTCGAGATTTTGATTCAAAACCGCGTAGTCCAATCCCCAGGGATCAAGACTAAAATTGCGGCTGCAGAAACGGCGGAGCCCCCCCCACCCCCCCACCTGTTCCTGCAGCTCTTTCTCTCTCTCTCTCCCGCCCTGCATGCAATTTTTAGAAGTAAGCTCTAAATCTCGCTGGAGAAACACACGCAAGAAAGATGGCATCACCCAGGAAGGAGGAAGGAAAATCTCTCAGCACTAGTTCATTTTGCGCGGTTAACTAACATTAAAACAAATCCCAACAAGTACCCATTTCCTGTGTTCATGTCCATGTTTATTATACTTATACCTATTATCTCGTACATGTTTAACAAACTAAATAAATAAAAAAAGTCGTATAGGTAGAGTCTCATAACTCTATTGCACCCACGATTCACAACCCTATACAGGAAGGTAACTCCCGACCGCTTTTTAACCACCGATCGCTCAGGTGCGCGCGCTCATACGACCCCTAGCCCCCTCGTCCTTCTCCCCTTCGCCCTCCCGAAGTGCGAGTCCCGCGACACGTGTCTCACGCCAGGCATTGAAAGCACAGCCCCGCCCTCCAGCCCCGTTCTCACGCTAAACGCTGCTGCGTCACAGAGCGGACGTAAAGCTTCGAAGAGGCGCGCAAGCTCTTTCCATCAGCCCCGGACATTTCCCATTGCTTTTTCTCCCGACGCTGGGTTCGGCTTCAGAAGGGCTTCCCGGCATTCTCCCTGTTCTCCGATTGCCAGCCGCCGAGGAAAGGCAGCGCGTGCGGGATCCCTGCCCTCCCACAGGCGCTTCCTTCCAACTTAGGGGACGTACCCGGGGTGGCCTCCTCCGACCTTTAACCTGCTTCGGAGGCGCTCTTAGGCACCCAGTTCTGGCGGTTGCGCTCCTTCCTTCGGATTAGCCCTTGGTCGCTGCTTGGGTCATCCCCGCCGCCCCCACGAGCCTCCCCCATGGGTGCAAAGAGTCCTAGTCGCGGCGCCCTTGGCTGGCGGGCGGGCTGGCTGTTGCTGCCCTCCTGCCGCCTCCTTGCCCTTCAGAGCCAGAGCTGAGAGCGCGCGAGTCTATTAGCGGTCGCGTGGTAGCGATGGCGGCTTTCAGAGAGCCTGTTCCTGTCACTGGATACTTCCCAGCGGCGGCGGGAGCGGCGTTTAACTGGTTTGGCCGCGGCCGGCGGC
This sequence comes from Thamnophis sirtalis, assembly GCF_051295495.1. Classification (NCBI taxonomy): domain Eukaryota; kingdom Metazoa; phylum Chordata; class Lepidosauria; order Squamata; family Natricidae; genus Thamnophis; species Thamnophis sirtalis. The sequence continues at coordinate 28,025,751 of NW_028261390.1, forward strand.
ACGTTGCGGAGCCGCTCTGCGGGAGGGCCCGAGGGAGGTCCTGACCGGCTCTCCTCCCCCGCCCTCTCCCTCGCTCCCCTCAGGCGCCCGACTCTCTCGGCCAGCCCCGCCGCCGCTGCCATGGGCATCCTGGACAGGCTGAGGAAGGACTGGTTCATGCTGGGGATCGTCCTGGCCATCACCGTCGCCAAGCTGGAGCCGGCCTTTGGAGTGAAGGGGGGTAAGTCTCCCGGGGAAGCGCCCCCCCCGCTCACCCCTCTTTCACAACCGGGGCTCGCTGGTTTGCAAGCAAAGCGGAGAGAAACGGGCAGAGCTGCCCAGGGTCCGAGCTGAACCCCCTTTCCGCCCGCTGTCCCCCAAAATCGGGGTTGAGTCGGGCTTAGGGGTGTGTGTGTGTGTGTGTGTGTGTCTGCCTGAGCAATGCAAGAGTTGCCCCCTTCGTAACAGGGCAGCGCCATTGGGAGTCCAGCTGCCTTCCTCTTCCTAGGGTTTTCCACCGTCCCTTGGAAATAGTACGATTTCTGCCTTCCCAAAGGAAGGTCGGAGTTTCCCCGGACGCCAAACTCCAGGAGTTTTGTAGTGTGACACGTTGCACGGCCGGCGAGCGAGCGCGGGGAGATGCCACTTCCGCGTGGAAGGATCCGGCTGCGATTGCAGCAAGAGACAACGCGTGTGTGTGTGTTTCAGCTGCTGCTGTCGAAGTAGGGATAAAGTAGTTCACACACACCCTTTAGGGCACGCAGTAGCGCTCCACTTAGTAGTTCACACAGACAGCCTTTAAGGGCATGTAGTAGCGCCCCACTTAGAGGGCTTAAGGATGTGCAACAAGTGTAGAAACTTCAAAGTCATTCAAGTGATAGAAATTTACAGTTCTTAAATGGCTGTCAGATTTGATAAGCTGTTCCTAAATTAGAAAAGGGTTGTGCTTGTCACTTTCTTGAACTTTTATTTTACCTGTTAATTCTTCCAATAGTAATGGAAGAATTAACCAATAAGCTTTGAGATCATTTTGTACTGATCCTGGGCTGACTGAACATTTAAACAAAGTATTAACTCTGATGTGTTAGTGCAACTTCATATTTTGGGATAACATGTATCCTGTTCACCTGTGGAACATTATTTTTCTTTAATTGGAGATAATTATCACTTTTCTTCTGGAGAGAACTGTGTGAAGTCCAGTTCATGAATTGAATATATATATTGTCCTGCTGTTTCGGCAAACTTTTAGAGGAACTTCTTTTTCTTCTAGTTTTAGGAGAGAACAACAGACTTTCCTTTTGTTGAAAACCAAACTCTATATTCAGTCCATGATGGCTTCACGATGTGTGGGACTAAGTTAAATCTTGTGTTTATCTACATTATATTGTGTATGTATCAGTGGTGGGATTCACTTACCTTCCATACCAGTTCACAAATGTGAGCTCCGTTGCGCACTGCCTTCTGCGCATGCACAGTGCTCGCACATTACATCGGGGTGGGTGGGCAAAGCCTCCTGCAGCTGCCTCTACCAGTTCGCCCGAACCAGAGAGAACCGGCTGAATACCACTTCTGGTGCATAAGTATACAGGACACCCACCCACTCGCACTATTCTATTTTTATTATCACAGTTTATATACCACCCCTATCTTTTCACTTTGGATAAGCCAGGGTAACTTTATTATATATATATATATATTTAGTAGCAGATTTAACAGCAATAGCAGATTTTTATATACCGCTTCATAGGGCTTTCAGCCCTCTCTAAGCGGTTTACAGAGTCAGCATATTGCCCCCAACAACAATCCGGGTCCTCATTTTACCCACCTCGGAAGGATGGAAGGCTGAGTCAACCCTGAGCCGGTGAGATTTGAACCGCTGAACTGCTGATCTAGCAGTCAGCTGAAGTGGCCTGCAGTACTGCACTCTACCCACTGCGCCACCACGGCTCTTAGTAAAGAGTCAGTTTGGTGTAGTGATTATGGCATCAGACTGAAAACCAGGAGACCAAGAGTTCTAGTTCTTCCTTAGGTACTAAGCCACCTGGCCAGTTATTTTCTCTCAGCCCTAGGAGGGAGGCAAAGGCAAATCACCTCTAAAAAACAAAAATTGCCTTAGGCTTCGAAGTTCCATGATGGAAGGAATCAAATTATCTTCAGGGAAAGTTATCGCAGCAACAGAAAAAGTGTTTCATGAGGGTACAGTTGATAAAGCTTGGCTTCCAGTCCATAACGCTCACATCACATGCAGTGGAACCTTTCATGATCTAACAGGACAGGTAACCTCATTTTAGATAACACAGCCTTTACGTTATATACAATGTTGGACACTATCTACTATAGTATGCAGTACTGAAATCAGATTGTGAGATATATGTTTGTGCATGTGATGTGCACTTAGTGCATTTCCTGTTTTGTGACAGAAGGGGAAATGGCTCACTGGATATACTGTAGTGTTTACTATCTACAGTCTTTACAATTACTTGTAAACTTTTAATTGGTAGATAGCTTATTCTGATGGTGAAGAGTAGCCTTAAAAGTGTGTGTTTCCCAAACTTTACCTTTACAATATTAAGATATGAATTGCCATCTATCAGCTTCTAACAGCTTCATGAGTTTCTGTATTGTATACCATTTTTCCTAAAACCTCCTGTAAAATTAATGCTTTTTTAAAAGTGATTTAGTGATCACTTCTACTTATATTGGTATAGTTGAGGAACTTGAAATATTATGCATAAAGGTTATATAGGCTCAAAGTAAATCTCCCAAGGTTGCTTTAAGTAATTATTTCTCATAGATTCTGTAGATTCCATTGCATTTCTTGTGAGGCAAAGTAGAGTGAATATAGAATTTTCTATTTTCCGTAATGGACAAATTCACTTTCTTTAATGTTCATACAAGTGGGGATTTTGTGGGAAGTCAGTATATGTTAATACGGTGATTTATTTTAAAACTTGGTATTTTAAAATAAATATTCTTTAGAAAAGTTCATGTTGTCTTGTTTCATTTAGTTGCAAATGTTTTTTTTAAATGCAGCCTGCATCCTTGCTTCAGCAGGTGGCCTACCTTAATAATATCACTTAACCAGGCTTTTGATTACCCCCTTTCTTCCTTTGCAGAAATATCTTTCAAAATATGGGCCTCTGAAGTCTTTGTAATTAGAGATTCCTGAACAACTGTGATAGTGGGACTGCAATCCTGCAGATGTTTGACTTAGTAGTACTGACTTTGATAAGATTATATCATTGGCCTTTATTTTGCATTTCTTAAAATACAAGCAGTAATCATACACAACAAACCTGAACCTAAGAAAAAATAAATAAAAGTTTAAAAAGTATCCACATTATTGTAGTATCAAGGTGCCAAAACTGTGCCCTTCATGTTTCATTTTAATAGTGTCTTTTCTGGTCTTGTACTTAGAACTGCCTGAGGGAATAGTTCAGCCCGCATTACTTTGAGAAGTAAGAAGGGTCTTTTTGGCTGCCAAGAAAACTTTGTTGTTTTTTCTTCCCCAATTATAAGAACTTAAAAGTGGTTCCAGTAATGTTGATGTATAAGTGTTATGAGTACCTATTACTCTGTTTTTGTATCATCAAAGATAATCAGTATTGTATGGCATTTTGCAAATTCCTATGTGAGGTGAAATTTAAAAGCAATCAGAAGGCACTCATGTCTTTCCCCCACATTTTGTCCCTTTCTAACTATCGCCTGTAGTGAATAATGGTGTGACAATTACCTAACTTTTCTTCTTAAGCTGCAGAATACAAAGGAACTTGGGTCTTTTACTACCATCTGCTATTACTGTACCAGCTTTGTAGAAACATCATTCTTTTCATTATATGTAAAATGGACATTATTTTCTCTTTGAATCTGGACTTTCAGGGTTACTACAATAGTTAAAATTAGTAGAAACCTGCTTTAAAGTGCATGTCCAGAACTTGAGTCTCTATTCTTTCTACTGCAAATATAGTTTAAGATGGCATGAAATGAAAATTATATAATTAACAAGAAACAATCTAGAGAAATAGACCTTATGGCTGACATTACTGAGTGATATGCATCTATTTCTCTTAATCACAAGGTTATTATTAGTTTTGACAAGGCCCATTGCAGCAAGTTCTAGATTGAGGAGTGGGGGGAGGGGGAGGGAGGGAGAATGAATGAATGAATGAATGAATGAATGAATGAATGAATAAATGAATTCTGGTTTAAACCTCTATAGAATGCACAGTTGGAGGATATCTTAATAGCCTCTATAAATGTTAAAGGGAAGACTTACAGAAGTTTGTTGCTTTTGTTTACTCTTGCTTCAAATATGTTTTCTCTTCCAGGACCACTGAAACCAGAAATCACTATCACATATGTAGCTGTCTCTGCTATATTCTTCAATAGTGGACTATCTCTGAAAACAGAGGTACTGCAAACCGAATATTCATCCTTTATTTATTCATTTGTTACTTAAATAATAACAAATTTCTGGGTTATTTTAAGAGTCTGGTAGTAAGGACACATTTTAAAATGATGACATTATCACTGAACAGTTACTGTTGGTTGCATGTCAGTCTTCCTCATTTTTAACTTCAACTTCAGAATTCTCTAACTGGTATTTTAACCCCATTTTTAAAATTTATATCAGTATAATCTATGGCAGTGATGACTAACCTTTTTGTTGTTGTATGCCGAGACCGTGCACATGGTGATAGCTTGCGCCCGTGCCCACACCCATAATGCAATGCGTGCGCAACTCCCCCCGCCTCCCACACATGCGCCCCGCCCCACTCTCCCATTTTTGGCTTCCAGGTTGGTGCAGGAGGTTTTCCAGGCCCAAAATGGAGCACAGGGGGACCTCATGGGGTGCCACCGTGCCCCCTCATGTGTGCGCATGCTTATCCCCCACATGCGCACCACCCCCAGTGCATGCATGGCAGAGAACTGAAGACCAGTTGGCCAACGGGAGGCACGTGTGCATGCGCGTTGGAGCTGGGCTGGAACAATGGCTGGCGTGCCTACAGAGAGGACTCTGTGTGCCACCTGTTCGCTGTCATGGATCTATGACATAGATGTCTTGAGATGGCCATATTATAAAAGAGCACAAAAATAGTTTATAAGCTGTGGTTTGCTTCTTGTTAACCCTCAAAGTTCCATGCATATATTAACATTATTTGTGGTATGCACTTATTTAACGAGGATAGGAGTTCTGTACCATATGAAAAAAATGCCATTTTAAACGCTGTTCAGTACAATCATTTACTGAGTAAATGATGGAGTAAATTTTACTCCAAACATGTAGCCATGTTTTTTTTCCCCTTTTGTGTCCATGTATGCTAAAATTGACTGAAATCCTTTAAATAAAGTGTATGAATAAGTTAAAAAATGAAATAGATAAAAATATTCAAACTGTACTTGTTTTAGACAATGCCATGTCATATTTTTGTCACTATAAGTGAATTCAAACTGTTATTTACTGTTTAAGAACAGAATGTACACCTGAAAAGTATTTGCACCTAATATATTTAATGATACTAACTTGAGCAATACTACTTCAGCTGTTAAATCTGCAACATTTTTCTTCTTTTGTTTCGTAGGAGCTGACAAGTGCTTTGATGCATGTAAAATTGCATCTTTTTGTACAGATCTTCACACTTGTATTCTTCCCAACAGTTATATGGCTATTTCTTCAGCTTCTATCTATTACATCTATAAATGAATGGCTTTTAAAAGGGTATGTTTTAAGCAGTGAACTATTTATCACTGCTCTTTCAGTAATGCACTTCCAGTAATGCTAGCATTTTTTTTAAAAAAACAGTGAACTTATTTTTTTCATGCTGCTTAATGGTTTGACTCTTGCTTTTAGGTTACTCTTTCAGAATTTTTATTCCACATATAAAGGCTTGGCAACAAATTTTATATGTAGGGACTTGCACTTCATGTCTCTTTTTAACATGCTGTGCTATGTTTGCTGATTGCTTACAAAGAATATTGGAGTAAGAATACAGTAAGACATGGTAGAATAAAAGGATAAACATTGACTGTTCATGAAATAGCATACTGAATTTCGAAGCACAATTTTGTAGAAGTTTCTTTTTCAGCACTTTGCATTATTTTTCATTATTTCAAATAGTGACTTGAGAAGTCTGTTATAGTCACTATTACTCATAATTTCAAATTTTATTTGATATGTAAATGTGTTCACTGACTAGTAGTCATAGAAAATGGAAAAGTAAGTGCATAAGTGTCAACCTCAACAAAAATGTCAAGAACTATCAAAGTATAATTGTTTAATGAAATATTAATGTAGAATTCTTCTTTATTATATATTGTATTTCTGAAAATGGAAAGAAGAAAGTCATATGTTTATCTAGGAATATGTCGTGAAAGGAATTATGATACATTCCTCAATGTAGTAGATTTGCAGGCCATTGAACAGTTAAGGACAATAAAATTTGAATCATGAAAGTGTTCAGGAATTGTAGCTTGAACCTCCAGTCATTTTAATATAATTTCTCTGTCCATATGAAAAGCAATACTTTGTAACAGGAAGGTTTTATTCTGCTCTTAGTTTTTTCTACTATGAATGCTTTGAAGTTAGTAAGAAACTTCAATTTTGGTACAGATCAGACTTCCTCATTCATTTTAACTGGAAATTCAGTGTATAAATTATTTTGAATGTACATATCTTCTTTTTTCTGTGTAGGGAGCATCTTTTTTTAAAATTTAAAAAAGTCAATGGGCTTCACTCCTCCTTATGTTCATTAGACACATGCAATACACATTAAAAGGAGGTGGGGCTTTGATTGCATGGTTATACCTGCAATGTTGACTTTTTGGACCTGGAAAGCCTTGGGTACTCAATGAATGGAACATTTCTAGATCAAGGGAGTCAATCTCAAGGTCCGTGGGTCAGATCCAGCCTGCAGGTGTTTAGATATGGCCTGCAGGCCCACTCTGGAAACAGCGAAGACCCCCCCCCCCGGTATCTCTGCTAGCGGAAATGGAGGTTGGGAGGACCACATATAGCCACCTGGCCTCCGTTTTTTGCCCTGACGGCCTCCTGCAGCCTTCTGCCAGCAAAAACGGAGCTTGGGGAGGCCATCACGGCTGAAAGCAGAGCCTGAGTGGGCTGCACATGGCCTCCCTGAGATCCATTTTCACTGACAGAGAGCTGCAGGAGGCCGTTGAAAACAGAGCCCGGGCAGGTTGTGTGCAGCTCTGGTTTAACTGGTAGAGGGCTGCAGGAGGCCATCGCAGCCAAAAACAGAGCCTCAACGAGGGATTTCGAGTTGGCCACATCTACCATGACCATGCCCCCCCGGTCCCGCGAGGTCAAACATAACCCTGATGCAGCCCTCAATAAGTTGGGTTTGATACCCCTCTGCTAGATGATCTCCAATGGTACAATTGCTAATAAATAATAAAGTTGTTCAGAGACATTGGATCAGCTAACTATTTGTAAGCAGCAGATTCAGAAGTCATTTTGTATTTAAGTTAGTCATTTAGCAAATAATATAGCTATGCCCCCTTCTTTTGTATTGAAGATTAATTAGAAAAATAAAATTTGTATTCATTTATCCTTCTCTAGTTTGCAGACAGTAGGCTGTATGCCTCCGCCTGTATCTTCAGCAGTGATTTTAACTAAAGCTGTTGGGGGGAATGAGGTAAGATTTTTACATTTTGTTTTCTCATTACTTCTTCTTTTTAAAAATACTGTACTTTTGTATAAAAATATTTTTACTAAGCAAAATTGGTTGGCATTGTTTTAATAAGACGGTATCTTTCATTAGGCCAACTTAATGTTTAATAAAGTAATCTGGTAGCTTTACTTTTTCCAGAGCTGCTGTCAAGCTACCGGTAGATGTTAACATTTTTTAGATTACTGGTAGGTGACTGTTTTGAAAAGGCTGACTTGTTTGGCAGCCATTCTGATGATTCATTATATCCAGCAAAAACTCCACAATGTTTGAAATAGTCTCTTAGTTAAAATGAATTTAATGTATAACTGTCTCACAAAAGCTTTCTATAATTAATGATGAGACTACCTTTGCCAACTTAGATCCACTGTAATAGTAATATCAATATGGCTTTTGTGTTACAATGATCCTTCCATAATTTTACAGAAAAAGTGCATATAGAAAATCCCAATTACAGTCCATTTCCATTTCCATTTAGAAATATTCTTGGTCTGAAATTATGGAAAACTCCAGCTATTAAGTGGGCTGGAGGGACCAGTTACCTTACTTTGCAGCTAGCTAACTCCTGTCTTCTTATGTGAGGTTATTATAGACAAAGAATTATTATAGACAAAGAATTATATATGCAGTGTTTATTGCAGTTGTTAAGTTAGTAACCTGGTTATTAAGTGAATCTAGCTTCTCCGTTGACTTTGCTTGTAAGAAGGTTGTGAAAGATGATCACATGACCTTGAGAGACTGCAACCATCATGAACATGATTCAGTTGCCAAGCATCTAAATTTTGATCACATGACCGAAACCAATTTTGTTGTATTTAAGTACAATGACAATAAAGATTATACTTACTTATGACCATGGGGATGCTGCAATGGTTGTAAGTGTAAAAACGGTTGTAAGTCACTTTTTTAAAATTGTAACTTCAGATGCTGCAATGGTTATAAGTGTAAAAAATGGTCAAAAGTCACTTTTTCAGTGTAGTTGCAACTTCAGATGGTCATTAAATGAACTGTTGTAAATCAAGGGTTACCTGTGTAAGGTTCCAAATGGGGAAAATGAATTTGGATCTGCCATTCTGCTATTCTAGCTAAAATTTAAATTTAAAATGGAAGACATCCTCGTAGGGAAGGGTTTTAGGATTTCCACTCAGAAACTCCCAACTACAGTACATTTTTGCCGTCATTAGATGGTAGTGAAAAGTTTTTTGTTCCCACTGTGTCTCTTTACTGCCATTCAGTGTTTCCCTGGACCTCTGCTTCAAAATCCTGCCCAGAATTTTAATACCTGTTCTGGTTTCTGGATTAACAGTACCTGCAGCAGATGGGCTATTATGAATCCCACAGTTTTAAAAAAAATCTCCTAGTTAAAATGAATTTAATAAGTATAACTGTCTCACAAAAGCTTTCCATAGTTAATGATGATACTACCTTTGCCAACTTAGGTCCACTGTAATAGTAATATCAATATGGTACAATATGATTACAATGATCCTTTCATAATTTTACAGAATAGCGCATATAGAAAATCCCAATTACAGTCTATTTTCAGTTACAGTTAGAAATATTCTTGGTTTAAAATTGTGGAAAAGTTTGTCTAGAATAGAGCAAAAGAATTTATGGAGAACAATATGTTTGCTTCCTACATCAAGCAAGGTTGATTTTACCTTCTTTGCACACTTCTATCACACATATATTCTATTTAGTTTTATGTTTTTGCTTCTCTTAATCATAGATTTTTCCAAAATCTTAAATCCCAAAGGTGCTTTCCCAAAAAGCAACTATAATTTCTTACCACCACCCCCCCCGGAAAACATTTCACTTCTCATCCAAGAAGCTGCTTCAGTTCAGTCTTTCAGACCTGAAAAAGGTTCTTGGATGAGAAGCAAAATGTTTTCAAGGGGGGAAAAAACCCCTAAGAAACGTCAGTTGCTTTTTGAAAGAGTACCTTTGGTATAACTGTGACGCGGATGATTGAGAAGCTCTGCAGCCAAAATGTTAAGGTTATTCTAAGACAGGCATTAGCTTTTGAACTGTTAAAAATATACCAAGAAATCTCATGTAGAATGAACTCAAAAATGGAAGTGATGTGAGGAAAGCATTCGGAATATGGTTTCTAGACTTCTTTCTACCCAGTAATAACAGCTTTGTTCTATGCCAGGGGTGTCAAACTGGATTTCATTGAGGGCTGTATTAAGGTTGTGTTTGACTTCAGGGGGCCAGGGTGGGTGTGGCCAGCTCAATGTCACTTGTGTTGGAGCCTATCGTGGCCCAAATGCTCTGCCAGTGAAAACGGGCTCCCAAGCTCCATTTTTGGCTGCGATGACCTCCTGCAACCTTCTGCCAGCAAAAACAGAGCTTGAGAGCCCATTTTCCACTGGCAGAGGCACCGTGGGCCGGTCCTTTGCTGTTTCCAGAGTGGCCTTATGGACCAGATCTAAGCACCCCACGGGCTGGATCCAGCCCTAGGGCCTTGAGTTTGACACCCCTGTTCTAGGTAATTTGCCCTGGAGAAAACACTCTTAAGAACCATTTTGCAGCATTTCTAGTCACTGTCTAATTGGTAGGTATGATTGTGAATGACCTTTGGCAGTGATTTAACCATTCTGGCCCTTCTTGATCTCACAGCAATTTTCAACATCATTGACTATGATATCCTTCTGGATAAGCTAGGGTTCCTTGAGAGTATCCGGAATATTACATACTTTGCTCTTGGTGTGATCTTGGTTAGTGTGTCCTCCTTAGGAGAGTAACAATGGAGCTGAATTGCCTTAATTTGTATACCATCTGCCTGACAATAGACTGGCAGAGTCCAAACTCTTTGGAAATAGCTTTGTAATCTTTTTCTGCCCACATAACAGCTTCCACACTTGTACCAATTATCATCCCATTGATTGAAACAACCTTAACTTCACGTTCAAATGAACTGATAATCCTAGGAGATTCACATACTTTTTGTCATACTCAAATATATAGCTTTGGATCATTTTCCTCAATAAGTAAATGAGCAATTTTAATGTTTTTTATTCATTTGTTTTACTGGATTCATGAGCCTAAGAAAAGGTACAACTTTTTAAAAGTAGAGTCAACATGTGAAGGGAGTAATTCCATGCTCTTGCCAAAGTTCCTTTTTCATTTTGGATGTGAATAGCTTCACATACAAGAATTGTGAATCATATCAATATTTCTTGTTTCACGTGTTATGTCTGCGCTTGTATGATTCTATGAGTCTAATTGACTGAAAATAGTTGCTCCTGTCCTTGGCTTAAAAGTCCTTCTTAATCAATGATAGGATCCTGAAAGAGGGTTACTGTCATCAATGGCCAATTACCTCTGCTTCCTTTCTAACAGTGACAGCATGATTTGCTAATTATTTTCAAGTTTGACATGGTTTCACCACATTCTTTGAAAGGATTTCCCTGTAGATTTGGTTACACCTTTAAATTTATATTAATTTCCTCTTAGTTTTGTTATTCAGAGTTCAAATGATGTTGCTTTGTACAGGGCGGGGCATAACCTTTTCCTAGGGGGTCACAGCAAGATCGACAGCAGTTTACAACTTCCGCGACACCTCATTTTAAAGCCCATAAAAAACTGAATTGAATGAGCTATTAAATGTTAAATTTGCTTTAAGAATGGCTGGAAAATTCGATTCGGAAGAACAAAGGATCATTGCATGCGTGCAAATGCGACTCAGCAATTGTTAAAGGAAAACAATGTCGAATTTTGGGGCAATGACGTCTGGCCGGGAAATTCGCCAGATCTCAATCCGGCAGAGAACATTGGGGCCATAATTAAGGATGAAGTGGAAGCTCTGATGATTCAGGAGCAAGGTCAAAATCGATATTCGGTTGAAACTTTGAGAATGAATTTGGAAACTGTGTTGAAAAATCTGGAAAATCGAACGGAACTGTTTGAAGATTTGTTGTGTTCTTATCCACCTCGTTTGAATGCTGTTCGAAGGGCTAATGGTGGTCATACTGACTATTAAATCGTGTCAATAAACTCAGTTTTTGATGGGCTTTCGAATGGTGTATGAATTATTTGTGTTGTTATTACAAGTGTTGCTGTGACCCCCTAGGAAAAGGTTATGCCCCGCCCTGTATAAAGATATTAGGCTTTTACACAAAGCCACCAAATCTAAAACCATTTTAGAAGAGAAATCTTGAAAGGTCCCTTGGAATAAAGTAAATTATTGCATGTGAACTTTTAAATCATAGACCAAGGTCACAGCAGCTGGAGTAGATTTGAAAAAGGTTTTATCTCTGCTTGGGAAACAAATGAAACCTCTCATCATTTAAATTTAAAATTATAGCTTTAACAGACTTATCACGACTGATAAAATATCAAGTTCATAGGGGACATGGTAGACTCTGAAATTGTGTAAGAATAGATCAGAAGATATGCTGATCTCTTTTCTCCTTTGCATTCTTGATAAAAACAAGAGTTCACAAAGATCAGGGCCTTTATAATATTCTGCTCCTGAATAAAATCAGAATTCATAAAGTAGAAAGGTTTTGTTTATTAGCCTGCTTTGATTTCTTTGTGATCATATTTTCTCTATTTTCTTAGAGGAACTGTTTATTTTGAAACATTGGTTAAAATGTACTAAAGGTAAGGGTTCCCCTTGCACATACGTGCTAGTCGTTTCTGACTCTAGGGGATGGTACTCATCTCCGTTTCAAAGTCAAAGAGCCAGCGCTGTCTGAGGACGTCTCTGTGGTCATGTGGCCAGCATGACTAAATACCAAAGGTGCACGGAACACTGTTACCTTGCCACCAAAGTGGTCCCTATTTTTCTACTTGCATTTTTACATGCTTTCAAACTGCTAGGTTGGCAGAAGCCGGGTCAAGTAACGGGAGCTCACTCCGTTATGCAGCACTAGGGATTCGAACTGCCGAACTGCCAACCTTTCTGATCAACAAGCTCAGTGTCTTAGCCACTGAGCACTGCATCGCTTAAAATGTATTAGAAATATTTTTATTTATGCCCCATGCTTTTCCAGTTCATTTTCTGTATCACAACAAATCTGTTGAGATGAAACTGTGATTGGCCTGAGTGCAACCTGTGTGCACAGAGTTATAAAATATTGGAACTCAGGTCTACAATAATAATTTAACTCTTGTAGAAACCTTCATCACTTTATGTATTCAAAATCTTCTAATCAGGATGTTATAGAAGAGTACCTTTTGGGATCACCAGGGAGGTTGCATGACATACACCAGGGCAAGTCTCAGTTAAATTTAAATGGTTACATCTGCACAGATTTCTTTCTTGTAAGGCTGTTTGTTGCCAAATGCATAGTTCTTAAAGATGGGATAATTCCATGGAGAGTTATCCATGAGCAGTCTTGACATAAAAAATACTGTCCTTTGCAGTGGTAGAAATACAGTAGTATTAATTAACTTGGGACTGGAGCCTTCCAGGGCATACCTGTGAAGAGGAGAAAGGAAGGAAACTCATTTAATTCTTGACTATTTTTTCTTTACCATTAGTCTGGCTGCACTATTCTATTTGTGCAGCCAGGCTAATGGTAAATGTTCAAGAACCATGCTGAGATGATTTGAGTCCTTAAAGGTATTCTGAGTACCAACTAAGAGCCTATTGAAACAACCTAAAAGAGAAAAGCAGAGATTGGAAGAATAAGTTCTTTGTCATCTTGCAGGACTGTTCCCTGATGGTTGAAGAAACCCTGGTTAATTTTTTTAGTGTTACATTTAAAAGTACATACATAACTCTTAGTTCCTTTTTAGGGAAAATGGCACTATCTAGACCAGGGGTGTCAAACTCGCGTCATCAGGGTGGCATCATGTGACATATCAGGACTCCACCCCCCCTTTGCTAAACCAGGCATGTGCATGGCCAGTGGGTGACGCATCCGGCCTGCGGGATGCGAGTTTGACAGCCCTGATCTAGACTGTGGAAAGGAAGTGAGAAATAATAAAGAAATTAAAAGCATGAACTAAGAAAGGGAAATAACATATAGCTAAATCTAGTCAATATAACATAGTTTATGCTGCAGCTTTCTATCCTTCTTAGTTGTCTGTGTTCCTACATTGTGTGTGTACTGTTTCAGTATTTTTTGTGCTTTGAACATCTCATCCTTCTCGCTCATCCCTTTCTCTCATTCTCTCCATCGTCTTCTCCATCCCCCTCTCTCGCATCAACTCCATCCAAAATGATAATCTTGGCTTTTCCCATCCCCTCAACCCACTGAGCCTTCTTTCCTTTATTTGTTGAGGGAGAAAAATAATATTTACCACATTCAAGTGAACATCTGAATGTAGCTGCTGTTTTGTCCAGTAAGTGTATGGCTAGATTTATACATTATGCTAAGCCATAATATGGTATGTTTGGTATTAGCTTAATATGTTATGTGAATCTAGCCATTTTGATAGATAAAGCTATTAAATATGTCACTTTGCATAATATGTGAATCCAGCAAATAGTGAATTATTAATGAACTGTGCTAAATAAATTCTTTAAATTCATTAATTTTGTTTTTGTATTTTCTACTAATTTTACTTTTAAAGAAAGTAGATGTCCACCATACAGTTTCTGAAATTAAGCTCAATGTATATTATTTCCTTATCACTTTTTGAACCTCTTTTTTTAAAAATTTTTTTAATGTTTCTTATAATCTAATCATCTCACTATCTTGGAAATTCTACCCGTTAACTGGGAAAGGAAAAAATGATGCAGTATGTCAAACAGTATTAACTGTAGGATGAACTTGCAGAGTAACTTGTTTAAATTTCTTCAAAAAAATGGAAAAATGTTACTTTGAGCTTTTAATTAGCAGATGCCAGCTGCTCCAAGTAGAGAACACCTGTGCTACCTGAGGTATTAGGGACTTCAGAGCCCACTCTTTCTGCACACCAATGGAAATGAGAAATAACTGATTTCTGTGGTGATGCTAATGGCCCTGGCTGCATTAGCATTATTCTCCTGATACATGGTCAGTCTTGAAAACTGAGTACACTAAGATAAAACTTCAGAATTCTTGAGGTAAGCATTGGCAAGGAATTTTAGTTGTGATGATCATAGTAATAGTTTCTTTCAACTCAGAGCAGATTTATCAGTATTGTGTTGGTAAAAGTTAACTTCTCTATTAAGTTGAGCAATCCATTGTCCATTTTTTACACAGCTGTGTCTTACAAGGCAAGGAAACATTTTTGCTCCTATAGAAGAAAATACATGTAAGTTAGGATTGGGCTATGAAGTCATTATGCTCTCTGAGCATTTTTGTTTGCTTGCAATTGTTTCATTACCCAACTAGATAACATCAGTGCATGAGGTAACATTGTTAGAGAATTGATGTTATCTAATTAGGTAATGAAATGTCAACAAGCAAACAACCTAATTCAGAAAGCACCAAGGACTCCAAAGTCCTTTCCACTTTTGAGGGGCAAACTTGGAAGAAGGAAGCAACTAATGTTGACTGGGCACTGCTGAAAACTTTCAATACCACTTGGAATGTTTGCAGACTATGAGGCAGCTGTAATTCTACTTGCATTGTCAACTATATTATATTTAAACGTTTAAAAACAAAAACAAGCACCATGTAGCCTTAAATAGATCACTGAGAACAACAGAGAAACAATAAACTAATTCATATTTTTGTTAGTACTGGCGTTTGCATCATTGAAGCATTTATTTTTTCTTTTTATAAATACAAGTGCAATAAACACAACATATTAAAAATATTGTTTGCATTCTTTGTTTAGATAGTGGAGTATAATGGAGTAAATCTAAGGATTTTTTCAGCTAGAATTTTTTACGAGATTAGATTGTAGATATAATTGGATTATAATTGCTCCAGTTTCTTTTAACAGATTATTATGTAAATCATACTTGTTAGAGCTTAAATAAAAATAATTCCTTTCTTGAGCTGCCTCGGTAGAAAAAAGATGTCACTGATTAGTTTTAGGATTTCCACGTTATCCAAACATCAACAGTCTTTAGTCTTTTTATTTTAGGGATAAAAAACCTACTTATGTTGTATTTCTGTATAGATATAATGTATGTCATGTGTTCGGGTTATACATTAAGTCCTAAATTAAATAGTATTGGATATTTTCTCTATGTGATGCATCTAAGCCTAGATAAGTATAATACTTATATATATATAATATATATATATATGAATATATTTTCCAAAGCCTTTTATTATTACTCTAGTCTTCATATTTCTTGACTGCTGGTTTCTTTACTGTTGTTTTAAAACTGTTTTATTTCATTTTCATTTTCATTTTATACAATCACTTATATACTGTGCATAAAAAAAAAATCAATAAATCTTCCACCATGAAAAACCAACATAACACTTCGATCCCCCATACACCCTTTCTTCTCCCCCTCCAACTTTCATTTCTCCCCTCCAACATTCCCCTCTTCTACTTCCCTTCCCCCTCAGACATCTCCCCTTCCCTCCATCAAACCCTCCTTACATTCCCCTCTCACTCCCTCTTTACTTCTCCCTCTTCTTTCCCTCTACTCCTCACTTTGGTGTATCTCTACAATTCATTAATCTATTCAGTTTATATTTTGCACTAAAATTAAGAAAAATTAAAAAAAAGAAAGAGAAAATAAAAGAGAAAAAGAAAAAAAAGAAAAGAGAGCAACAGTATACAAGTGCATTCTTATTGTTCTGAAAATTGAAACTGTATTTCCACCCTCCACCCTCCCCCCGGTAGACCCCCCTCCCTAACCCCCTTACGACTTCCCAGGTCCCATACCCGGCATAATTCTTTATCAAGCACTGGAGTATATTAAAACCAACTAACTTTAAAGTTAAAAGATGAAAGATAAAGGAAAAACAAAAAAAGAGAAATAGTAAAAAAAATAAAAAGAAAAACAAGACACACACACACAAAAGGAAAAACAGGAAAAATCAACAAACCCACTACATTAACTCAGCTTCCCATCATCTTTAAATCTTAAACAATGTACCTCATTCCTAATTTCAGTTATTTTATTACTTGCAGGATTTCAAACTATATTGGAACCAAGTAAGTTAATCAAATGGAATTCTCCAACTAAGGGCCTTATCACTTTATCTATATGTCCAAACCTTTAATTTATCTCTTTTTTATCCAAATATCCAAACCTTCCTGTAAAGCCATTTAAAGACTCAAGTGCTTCTTTCATTTTTCATTTCCAACACCTCCCATCCTGCCCTTACCCACATCCACATATAAATTTTATACCTTCCATCCTGCCTTTACCCGTGTCCACATATATATTTTATCCTCATCCATTACTCCTCTCATATTTACTCCACCTTCCTGGAGACTCTCCAACTAATCTTTCTTAACCTTATATTCAAATAGCAATTCATACAAAAATCAGCTTACATTCTGACTCAAAGTAATCTAATTTAACTTTCACTACCCCTTCATCTACCCCGCACCTCCCAACTCCATTCATCCCAAACCACAATTCAAGAAAATCACGATCTCCGCTCTCCTCGCCCGGAAAGATAATTCATGCGCAATTTAAATTAGAGTTCAAACGAGTCTTATATAGGTCCCATACAATATATGTCCAAAATCAGCACCGCTTCTTTCAGTCTCAATATCTCATCATCGATATACAGCTTTGCCATTTTATACCAGACAGGAATCATGAAATTTTATTCAAACTAAAAATTTAAAAAGTATTTTAAAGGCATCGCTGGATCTTTATTCTTTACTCTTCTGCCCTTCCGGAAGAGGAAAGCAATGCCCTCCGCCTTGTAGCCACGTGTCCCGCTGCTTGTCTTCTCCTTCTCCTTGTCTTTCTCCAAGTCCGGATGATTCAGGAAGTCCCGCCTTCAGGATCTTGTAATAAAAATCTCGGGCTTCACAAACAGAATTAAGACGATGTTTTTGATTCTCAAATGTTACTGTAATACCAGATGGCACTTCCCATTTATACTGTATCTGAGAATTTCTGAGTTCTTCAGTTAAGAAAGTGTAGTCTCTCCTTGCTCTTAATATTTGAGATGGTATTTCTTTAAAAACAATCAAGACCTGTCCATCAATTCTCAGCCTCTTATTGTAGAGCTTCTGTATTATCGCATTTCTGGATTCCCTTGTGGTGAAATATATAATTATGTCCCTCGGAAGCTGTCGCTGTTTTGCTACACACGAGTTCTGGCGGTAAATTTTTTGAATCTGCCAATCAAAGTTAAGTCCCGGACTTCCCACCGAACGGCTGAGAGCCTCAAAAAAGGTCTGTTTTAAATTCTCCTGTTCCTTTTCACACAATCCTCTAACTCTTATTGCAAACGCAGTCTTATTATAATTTATCATGACAAGTTGTTTTTGAGCATTTTCAATTTCCTGTTGTAACGTTTGAATTTTAGATGTCAAATTTGGTTAGATGGTTTCTTTACTGTTGATAGTTGATCCTAAAAGTCAGAAGCTATATATTACTCCAGTATTTTTATCAATTCTAAGGCTGATTGCTGGACCTCTTATTTCTGTAGTCTTCTTTATGCTTTATCTTAGTCTGATTTTTGTAGTGCTCCTTGGCTTTCATTATTAGAGCTTACAATTCATTTGCATTTTCAGCTGTCAAGTAGTACAGGTTACTAATGCTTCTCTCTCCAATTTTGAAGCCACATTCATTTTCTTCCAGTCCAGCTTCCATCAGTATATATTCTGCATATAAGTTGAATAAATACAAGGAGAGAATTTGCCAATCTGATGCCTGTCTATTTCACCATGTTCTATACAAACCTTCTGACCGCGGGTGTGTGTGTGTGTGTTTCAGGACCACAAGGTAGGCAGTAGCAGAGTAGGCAGTGGAGTAGTCAGAAACTGCAATCATAGAAATATTTACCAGTTGCTTAGAGTTTGGCTTATATAGTGCCCTGCTTATAAGAGGGAATATATGGAGAGAGAGGTAAATTTGTCAAGCATGCAAATTGGCTCTCAGAGAAGCAGTGCACACCACAGTGGTTTTTTTTAATGGTTTGTAATTGGTATCATAGAAATGTGATAAATCAATATATCTGAAAGCAATAAGCAAAACATTAAGTTTAAAAAAAGTTTACTACTTTAAAAACTTCCTGTCTTTTCTCTAAGTAGAAAATCTTATCAAATTCTGCACCATATTGAACTGATGTTTGAAATGAAATTACATATCCAAGTAATTTCAATAAAAGTCCATTGAAAAGGGAGTTATTTAAATCCAGATTAAGGGAGTATTCTAAAATTACATTTTGAGAAAGCCAATACTTAAAAGGCTCTGCCTCTCTTGCCAATTTTGATTATGATTGTGATTAACGTAGTCTTTGTAACTTTAACGGACATGGGGAGATTTTTAGGCAGCAAGGTCCTAGATATTTTTTAAACCATATAAAAAACAGTATAAGGCCAATAACGTCAAGAAAAACAACTCCTTAGTCCTGTGTGAAAATTGTAATGATAAATGAAGCAAAGTAGACCTGAAGTGGAATTATAGTAGCTATTCTGGTATCCTCCACTTACCAAATTTGGAATTCTATATTTGCAGCAGCAAGAAGAAAAGGAACACATTATCGAAAGAAAAGTAAATCAATATAGTATCATAAAAGGAAGAATATTTTATAAAAGTATGTTTAAAAACCTGTTATTCTTTTTCATCACTATTTTCTTCTATACTGCTGAGGGTATTCTATATTTTTAATAGGTACATTGTAGGAGGCTATTCCTTTCCCTTACATTGCTAAAGTAAAACTGCTACAGAGCATAAGCAGACCATATGATCCCAGCCTGTAAAAATGTGAAGTCAGTTGTGATAATGCCAACTCAGTTGCAGGGTCTGCTAATACTGCACTGTTTTTTCCCTTGCCAGGAGCCTCCTTGCCTGGTGTCATTTCTTGTGCTCTTGTGGGATAAGATTAGTCTACAACAACAAAGTAGCCAGATGTCTGGTTCTAAGAGTGTCCCGGGGGTCAGGGTATGGTAGGCAACTGCAATCATTTGGGGCTGAGATCAAAGGTACCTGAGAATTACTGATGGGCACATAGTGTGTGTCATGCCCATTACTGACAGTCTGTGAAAAATTGTATCCCTAATTAACCCTTTTGTTAAGATTGAAAATCTAGTGTGTTTGTGAATAAAAATAGGTTAATGATAGCAAGCAAGCATCCTTTCTACTGTGCATTGCTCCATGATAGTCAAATGTCAGTTGGAATACTCTATAATTTTATATATATATATATATTTTAAAAATACACAGAATGAATTTAGTTGGAAAAAAATATAGCTTATCTACTGTTTCCTCCACGCACTATTTCTGATGAAAATATTAAATAGACGATCAGCCTTCTGGACTCTAAATCTGATTATTTTTTTTTCTTAAAATCAGATGTAAATAAGTGGGTGGTGAACAAAACAAGTGTATTCACAGTATTTACCTAAGTAAACATATGTATTGTCCAAGTCTGAAATCTCTCCTTTTGGCTCCATTATATTCAGTCTTTGTTATCAAGGGTCTCATTAGTAGGCCAGTTTTTTGCATTTTAATGACTGCAACTTCCCTTTCTTTTATATAAAGCAATGTTAATGTTCTTTGATCTGAATGTAAGTGCATGGGGGTTGGGCATGAGTGGTTGTGTTCATGATGAAATTGCATTTGCAATTTATTGCCTCTGATACATGTTGAGCAATTTTAAGGGACAATTTTGAGTAAGCAGACATTTTTAAACCCCAGGAGGACAGTCCTCTGGAGTAATTTAAAGGACATAATTGATTTATCTGTTTCCAACTTGACAGCCTTACCATTTCCTTTCTTGCTCTCTCACTCTCACTTAGCAGCACTAAAGGAAAAGAGAATGGAGTGATCATTACTGAAAGCATGCCTGATGTTAAACTTCTCTTTTTACAATCGATGTCTGAAACCTTTGCTTATAAATTGATTGTTGATAATTTTGTAATTTTATCATTTCTTGGTTTTATTTGTATGTAATTACCAATAGAAGTTAAATTGATTTGTGATAATCTCAGTCACTGGGATAACCACAAGACTTCTTCCAGTTAATTTAGCCTTTGAGACATTTTTCAAAGTTGATTTTGGCTTAAAGAAATCTTATTCTTCACTGAGGTCAAAGTTGGTTTTTTGGTACCCTCTTCCTAGACTATTAGTATAAGTATTCTTCTGCTCTTTAATTTCTCAGGTTTGTAGGGAATAGTTCTTGCTTTTTTTCTTTCTGCCATGCATCACTTAGAATATTCAGCTCTCTAGCTACGTGTAGAACTAAGAATTACAAGTAAATGTATATTTCATATCTACTTCAGCAGGAATGGGGAACTTCTGATCCTGTGGCTTCCGCTTTCATCATAATCATCAGCTGATTTCAATAGTATCGGAGAATCACTTTTAATCAACATTTTCTATAGCAAAAGTTGGCTTTTGGAAGGCACAATGGAAAAAAAGATGAACCATTCATTTATTTGTTAAAGTCATAATTCACCTGTCTTTCAGGAGCTCAGTGGGGCTTATGTAAAGTTCCCCTTTCAATTTCCCCTACCAAAACAATCCGTTAAGATACTTGGCCTCTCAAGGGAGTGATTGGCTAAGTCTCAGTGAGCTTCTGTGGCTGAGGGTGGACTAGAATCTGGATTTTCCCAATGCCATCCAAAATACTTAGCATTATGTCACATTAATAGCATTTGTTATTTGACAACAAATAACTTCGTTCTTTATTTCTTTATCAAATATTCTATTCTAACTTTGTCTACTACATTAAAACTATCATGCACATATTTAGCTGGTTCAGATGTAATTGGCAACTATGGTTCTCTACTGCCTCAATGAGTCTGTGTAGACTTAGAATAACTTTATAGTCACTTTGAATGTACACTAATTGGCATACATTAAAATGAAATTTCGTTGCATACAGCTCTCAAAGGGTCTCCACCTCCAATACACACTACATAAACATGGCTAAATAAATAAATAAATACAAAATTATGCATATACCCACATATATTATATGACACGGAGAAAACAACACAGTCTAGTTCGGATGTATACATTTACATCCAAGGCAGATGGCATAGGGAACAAAGAAAACTGTTACAGAATCTGGTAGTGCTGTTAGAAATACTTCAAAATGTCCTCCCAGAGGGGAGCAACAGAAACAGACCGTGAAGTGGATGTGTGGGGTCTCTAACAATGTTTCTAGCTCTAAGCAAGCAGTATGCTGAAGAATAAGAAGCAAACTTGCTATAATCTTTTTGGCTGTCCTTATCATTCTCTGTATGGACTTTCTAGCTGAGGCACTGCAGCCACCAAACCAAACAGTGATGCAGTTTGTTAAAACGCTCTCAATCGTGCCTCTGTAAAAAGTGGCCAGGACAGAAGGAGAAAGATCCAATGAAAGATCCAATCTCAGGTTTTTCACCTTCCATATTATTCTCTTTCAGGATAGTGAGGAAGGAATTTGAAGCTTTCAGTTCTGCTCTTATAAATCATTGTCCATATTATGGCCAAAGTTGAGAAACTATGGTTGAGTAAAATAAACTAGAGTCAGTGATTTTAGATCCTTAGTTCATACATATTTGTGGTCATGTGAAACCAAACAAATGGAATATGGCTACTTATACCTTTGTAACATGTCTGAATTAGCTTCAAATCTGTTCATTTGATTTTTGATTTTATTGGAAATTTATATGTTCATACTCGGTTATGTAGCATAAGAGGAGCTTAGTATTGATGCTATTTGTTATTTCTATCATTAGTAAAGAATTTAGCTTCATTACTCTATTAATATAGTAATAAACAGCAGCAACAACAACAATCAAACATAAGAATAGTGCACATTTCAAATACTTCAATACTTTGGGACAATAAGCATCATGTCAGCCACATATTGATTCCAAAAACATTATATGTTATGTCCCTACGTGTCCCGCCCTAGCCTGTCAATCAAGCATGTCACAAGATGATTGGACTAGATGTGTTTTGCATTCAGGCGGGAAATTGGATGGTTGTCATTGGTTAACGCGCTGACAGCCTGAGAATATAAAAGAGCTGTCAGAGCGCAAATTGTTGTCTTGTTCTGGTTGCTTAGTTGAAAATAAATTGTTTGCATTAACGCCGAGTCTGCTTCTTACCTCAGATGCTCAGTACATTATACTTGGTGACGAAGATGAGATTCTGAGGAAAAGGTCCCTCTCAAATAAGAGCGTCATTTCTAGAAGCATTCTAAATACTTGATCGTATCAGTAGTATGGTGGCTACAACCCCGTTCGCTGCGTTCATGCCTGAGAGAGAATCGTGGGAATCGTTTATTGAACGATTCAAATGTTTCTTATTCGCAAATGACTTTAAAGACATTTCGGACGAAAGAAGAAGGGGGTATTTTCTTAATTCATGCGGGCTGGAGATGTTTGCTACAGCTTGAGCTTTAGCCACCCCAGCTTAAGTTTTTAAAATACCTTGGGACACCTTACTAGCGAAACTAAAAGGGCACTATGCTCCAAAACCTTCCTGCTTCCCAAGGCGGTACGCTTTCCGCCAGTGTATTCAAGGGGAGACTGAAACAGTGAGTCAATATGTGACAGCTTTAAGAAACGCCGCCATCCACTGTGAATTCCCTGATCTGGATGATGCACTATTACAGCAATTAATTTGCGGTGTGAAAGACCCTTGGTTACAACGCCGTTTACTAGCTCGTTCTGACTTAAATCTATCTATAGCCATGGATGAAGCAAGAGCAGCCGAACAATCCAATCGATTGGCTGCTAAGATTAAAAAGTATCAATCTTTCCATAACCCACCAGTCCCCTCTCCTACGGTGAATCAACAAGAGGTGAAGGAAAATGAAGATTTATGGCTACCTGAAGAGGGAAGCCAGCTGAACCTAAGTGCTGCAAGGAGAAGGAGAATCCCCACTGATTTACCTCAGGCCGGCTGCCTCAATTGCAGAGAAAACCACTTATGGTCATCCTGCCGTTTCAAGACAGCGGTTTGTCGATATTGCGGTAAAACGGGGCACCTTGCTTATGTGTGTAAATCTACCCTACCTACCTACCTCAGATGCTGCTGTTCAACCCTTTATTCGTGCCAGTGGCAGACTGCTAATTGCCGGGCATCCAGAATCACTGATGACTGCTATGCCATTGACCCAGATGTGGAGGAAGATGAAGCCATCAACACCACGTCTACCGCTACAGGCAGTCGGAAGAAGTACATCACCGTCTGAATTGAGGGAGCCCCTTGCGAGATGGAGATCGACACTGGCTCCGTGAAATTATCACATGGGACACCCTCAAGCGGTTGGTACCAATGTTTCCGGAAAGACGCCTGAAGAAATGCCATTGCATTTTAAAAGATTATCAAAATAACCCAATTCCTCTTAAAGGAAGTGGTAAATTCTTTGTAGAGCACGGCCAATTTAAAGGAAATTTGCCTATGGCCGTGGCAAACCCCTTAGCCACTTTATTAGGGCTAGATTGGTTCAAAGCTTTGGGTTTAGAGATAATAATCTATACTACACTGGATGCAGGAGAATTCAATGAACTCACCAAAGAATTTTGTGAAGTATTTAATGATTCCTTAGGTACATATAATGGATCTCCTATTTCTTTTAATTTAGATCCCAGTGTCATGCCAATCCGCCTTAAAGTGAGAAGGGTTCCTTTTGCCTTGCAAGCTAAGGTAGATGCAGAGCTTGATAAATTGTTAAAACAAGGGGTATTAGAGCCCATAGATTATTTTAGGTGGGAAACCCCAATAGTAATAACAATCAAGTTGGATGGATCCATTAGGATCTGTGCTGACTATAAGGCGGCAATAAACAAAGCCTTGCAAGCACACCCTTATCCAGTTCCCGTGGTGCAGCATCTGCTGCACTCGCTGGGCCAATGAATTTTTTTTGCTAAGCTTGACCTAGCTCAAGCTTATCAGCAATTGACGATGGACAATGTGACGGCTGATGCTCAAATGATTGTCACCCATCGTGGGGCGTTCCGGTGCCACAGACTCCAGTTTGGAGTCTGTGTAGCGCCCGGCATTTTTCAAAGTATTATGGATACTCATAGCATCCATCCATTCCAGGCCAAATTAGAAGCCATAAAGAATACCCCAGCTCCCACTAATAGAGCTGAACTACAAGCCTTCCTGGGCTTGCTCAATTTTTATGTTATTTTTTTACCCCATAAATCTTCCGTCGTGGAGCCTTTGCATAGACTGCTTGACAGCTCTACGTCATGGAGATGTGACAGCCGTGAAGCGCATGTGTTCGCGGCTGTCAAATCTCTTTTGACATCTTCTGCTGTTCTAATGCAATACAATGAATCCCTGCCGCTCATCTTATCCTCTGATGCTTCTCCTTACGCTTTAGGGGCAGTTTTGAGCCACAGATGCCCAAATTGCAGCGAGGCTCCTATTGCTTATTTTTCCCGCTCCTTGTCCAAAACAGAAAGAAATTATAGCCAATTGAACAAGGAGGCTTTGGCGGCCGTGGCAGGAATCAAAAGACTTCACCACTATTTATACGGCCATTCATTCCTCCTACAAACAGACCATAAACCCCTCTTAGGTATTTTAGCCAGTGATAAACCTACACCTGCTATACTATTGCCACGGATGTTACAGTGGGTTGAATTCCTCGCGGCATACTCATACCATGTGGAATACAGACCTGGGAAGCAATTGGGTCATGCAGACGCATTAAGCCGTTGTCCACTTCCTATTCTGGCTCAAGACCCAACACCTGCAAGCACCGTATTACTAATTGATGACTTGGAGTTGCCTCTGTCCACAACTAATATTGCAGCACATTCAAAAAAAGACCCCATTCTATCCAAAGTATTAGAATGGGTTCGTCAAGGGTGGCCCGTTGGCCAACTGTCGGAAGAGTTCTTGCCTTACTTTAGATGATGGATGGAACTATCTGAACTTAAAGATTGTTTATTGGGGTACTAGAGTGGTGGTCCCAACCCCATTACGCACTTCGATATTGCAACATTCCATGGAAGTCGCCTATACCCACGATGGGTGAAGAGGCGTCAAGTACAAGTACTAGTACATTTATACTTAAGTCACCCCAGCATCGCCAGGATGAAGGCTTTAGCTCAGGGGTATGTGTGGTGGCACAAACCTCTAGGCAAGCTCCATCAACAGCTCCTCCAAAGGACTGGGACATGCCAAGAGGACCTTGGACCCAGATCCATTTAGATTTTGCGGGCCCAGTCCAGGGCCACTCTTTTCTAGTAGTGGTTGATGCCTTTTCTCATTGGGTTGAACTCTGTTCTATGCAATCCACCATAGCAGAATCCACAATTCGAGCGTTGCAACATTTATTCATGACTGACGGCATACCGGACACTTTAGTGTCCAATAATGGCCCGCAGCTGACCTCTGCTACTTTCTAATCCTTTCTAGCTAGTTTAGATATTAGGCACGCACTAGTAGCCCCCAATCATCCAGCTAGCAACGGCCGGGCTGAACGAGCTGTATGTTCTGCCAAAGAGGCATTAGGACCATGGGAACAGAAATTGAACACATAATTGTTCTTGCAACATACCCTATTTCGGGAAAAAGTCCAGCTGAACTTCTCATGGGCCGGCGTCTGCGTACCATACTTGACCATTTGCATTCCACCTACCAATCTGACACACCACCACAACTTAGTGGTACACGAACTTTTAAACTGGGGAAGGGGTATTTGCCAGGAACTGTATCCAGGCCAGATTATACAAGTAACTGGACCATGTTGTTATAGGGTCCGGTTGGAGGATGGGCGTCAGTGGCGGCGCCGTGTAGACCAGCTGCAGCGACACAAAACGAACCTGCATCCTCATGTGCTAAGGAATCCGTCAAATCCTTCTGTTAGCTGTCCTGCTATTCCTGAGACCTACTGACGAGAATGCACCCTGGACCTAACTATTCTTCCATGTATAACCACCTCACTGGAAAGATTGCCTGTTAGTGCAAGATGCTCGGAGAGGGCGGGATCTTCCAAAGGCCTTGATGCGTCCATGCCACCGGAGAAGGGCCTGAGCGAAAACTGTCTCCAGCTGCAGCAGAGCCAAGGCGTTCTGGAAGGAGCCATTGTAGACCCACCTACTTGAAAGACTATGTCTGCATTAACTGGGTGAAAGGAGTGTTACATCCCTACGTGTCCCGCCCTAGCCTGTCAATCAAGCATGTCGCAAGATGATTGGACTAGGTGTGTTTTGCATTCAGGCGGGAAATTGGAGGGTTGTCATTGGTTAACCTGCTGACAGCTGGGAGTATAAAAGAGCTGTCAGAGCGCAAATCGTTGTCTTGTTGCTTAGTTGAAAATAAATCGGTTGCATTAACGCCGAGTCTGCTTCTTACCTCAGACGCTCAGTATATTATTACATCATTACTTTCAAAATATCTATACTTTTGACAGCTAATTATTCAAATTAGATTCTTAATTTAGAATAGTTTTAAAGTGTAAAATCAAGTTTATGTGGCAGGTGATATTTTTTATAATCCTGCATTCCAGAAGTATTTTTGGTGGTTTATGTATGCATTAGCCACACCCAAATTTGTCTCAATTAACTCATTCTTTCCCTGTTTGGCAGAATTTGGAGAATTCTGCTGAATTTTGGACATTTCTTGCTGTCATTTTGTGAGCTGGCTCCAGAATGTTTCTTGAGAGTTGTGAATATTGGCATGCTATAAACATTTACAATGAAAATTAAAATTTCTATGAGGATCTCCCATTTTTGGTAGTTGATTTTTTTAAACCCTGCAAATAAAGTATATTTAAAGTTAAGCATGGTCTTTTATTCTTGTATTATAGAATATATAGAATATCTGTTGATGGTCTTATAAAGATCCTCATATATTGAAATGAGGATCTTCATAAGACCATGCAGTCAACAAATATTCTATATATTCTATAATGCAAGAATAAAAGAGCATATTTAACTTTAAATATACTTTATTTGAACTATTGTTCAATATACTAAAGACTAAATGGAAAGGCAATTCCATCACAGTTTTTAAAATATGTGTCTGTGACTGAAATTATTTGTTAGCCAAGTAGAATCTTGCTTCATCAAAAATTAGCATTTTGTTGATCTTTAATAAGTTCAAAGAGCTCTGCTGTTTCTTCCAACTGTGTATAGGTTTCTGAAGGGGTCTCAGATGGCTATATAGTCTTCTGTAAAGCACGGGTATAGCCTGGAGGGATTCTTCAGATGCCCAACACCACCCATTTCTCTTCTTAAAAGCTGTCTAAAACAATTTAGATTCTGAATTAATATTTTTATTCTGACTTCAAAATTTCTGCTATTTCCCTGTAATGGAATGTGAACATATTGTAAATGTATCATTTACACACACATACAAATATGGTGTGCAAATTGTAACCTGCATTATTTACCCACTTAACCCAAGAAAGTTTGGTTTAGACCTAAACCACTGTAGATTTGTATGAAACCAAATTAATCACTTATTGGGGGCTATTCTTCATCTCTAGAGATTAAACAATCTCCTGAAGGGACTATTGCCTCCTAAGAAGTTTTTATGTCCCCAGGAAGAATGGAAAGGGAATAGAAATAATGGAGATGACTTAGGTTCTTCTCAATTAATTTGGCAGCGTAAGTTATACTACTTTAGATTTCTTTTTAATCCTCTAGAGAAGGTTTTCTCAGACTGTGAGGTGTAAATTCCCAATCCACCTTTCTCAAAGTTGTATTGTTTTCATTATTTATTTGTGTTCCTTTTGGTATTCATTTGGATTTTAGTAGGAGGTGTGTGTATTTTAAGATTACATTAAAGCGGAGATGTGATTGCAAAAGGATTAGAACTCCCTGTTCTAGAGGGAAACAAAAGGAAAAGCAGATGAAAAGGGAAGTGAAAGTTTTATAGCCATTTTTATGGTGGTTTGGAGGTTTGGGGAAAAAAACCCTTTCTGCACAAAGATATAACCACACTTTGCCAGGTTGTGCAGCACACAGAAATCAAGCTATGGAATTGAGAAAGAGTATTGGCTGGGACACTCATGTTGCACAAATAGAGTCAATGAACCAAAATCCAAAGTTCCATGTGTTGCCTTGTATCATCTCATACAAGGGAAATAGACTTTATCAATAAATATCTTTGATAGATCTGATCAGAGGGGCCAATAATCTGAGTGGGGTCATCTATTCTGGATAAAATTACCTACATTAGAAACATTCTTGATCATTCATTTTCTATGGACAAGTAACAATAGCACTTTCTGAATTTCATATTGGGATTGTGAAAAGACACAGGTTTCAAGTTATTCATGCTATGGATATTTGTAGACCTGAGTTTTCAGTGCTATTCTAAGTAAAGGCAATTGTTAGGTTTTTCTCCAGTGCTAAAAAGAGCACCTATTTCATATCTAATACAGTGACATTGATTTGTGAGTAACTCTCCCTAGAATTGTATTGTCTGTTTAAAAAAACACACCACCTTCCATTACTGTGTTTATTCACGCTTTTAGCAAAAAGGGATATGTTTTTATCTTGAGTTTGCCCATTTTGAAATTTCTTTAGTAAGCAGCCTAAGCCCTGGATTCCTTTACCTGATCATATAAATTAAATTAAGCTGGCAATATTATCAAGTACTTTAAAAAATATCTTCAAATTGATAATCTTTATCTAAATGTTTATAAACTCAAAGTGATTACACACAAATTAAATTGATACAGATAAATAAAGGACCGAGAATTTATTAATTGAGCATGGAAATGAACATGGAAGTTGTTCAGTCTTAGAGAGATAACAAAGTATGATAGAGGCAAACTTTTGGAGGGAGCAAATACTCTGACCAACTAGCTGAAAGGACTGCACTAGGTGCCGTAGTGAAGTTAGCATATTTGTCCCAGTCTATATTTAATCTTTTTTTGCATAAATTGCGTTCCTTCAGTTTTTTCCATCACATAGTGGATATCTGGGACTACTCATAAAAGAGAATGCATTCAACTTAAACCTGTTATTTAAAAACTTAATATACCTGGAGCTCGGCACACTTTTAATTCTGGCTTCTAAAATTCCTTTAAAATAACAAACACACACAAAATGTAACACACACTGTTTTTAATTGTAACTTAATTATTACTAATAGCTGTTGAGGCTGCGGAAACTGAGGAAAGCTGATTTACACTTTCTGATGTACTTTATCATATTGAAGAATTGCTGTTATACAAAACTTGATTATATACAAAACAAGCATTTTTTACTGGTTTGGCTGGAAACAGTTGATTCACTTAAAAAACCAAGGTAGTGCTATCTATGGTACAGTGACTCACTCTTTGGTATGTCAATCTTTTTAAGACTGTCTCTCTGTTATTGAGAGATGAGCAGCTGAAAGATAACATTTTGAAAGGAATACTTGAGTTGGGAATTTGATGTTGAGGATTCATTTCTACCTCATTGTCTAGCCTTTCAAAAGTTAAAATGGCAGTGCGTCAATCCCTCTGGAAACTATGCAGAAATTCAAATCATAAATAAGGAAATGCATCAGGTACATTAAACAGAAGTGGAAAAATGGCTTTCTATCCTTTGTAGCAAAGTAATTGGGCACCACAGCTTGGCAGGAGCTGGTACTATTGAGTTGGCTATAACTGCCACAGGTTGATAGGCAGGTGATAAGGCAGCTTCCACTTGGGTCTGCACAGGAGGCCTACCTAATATGCTGTCTGCCCTAAGGGCCTATGGGAACACAGTTGGATTATTATGTTAATGCATGAGCCTGCTGCCCTCTTCCTATCCCAGCTGGGTTCCCCGTTGTTAGGAACTGCTTTGCACTGACAGTGGAGTAATATGCTGCATGATTGAAAGGGCAAAGGGGCTTGGAAGAAAAACGAATAGGCCTGCACAGATATGTAAATGAAGAAAGAAAGTCAGTAGGTGGGTTTCTCTATACATATAGCTAGAGAATTTATTATAAAATGAGTAATATGGGGCTGCTAGTTACATTGTTGTTTAAAAGCTTAATTAAAAATAATATATTCATATTGTCATCTTGTATACTAGCCAAATACAAGTAGAAATATTTCCAAAAAAGGTTTATTTACCCATTAAATTGGTTGATGCTGTAAGAGTGTCCAGTATATATACGTATTTAAAAAATCTCCAATTGTTTGGTTCTTCAAGATTTTGAAATTTAGTTTTTTTTGTATCCCATTACTCATTCATCACAAAAACTTAGTCAGATCTTGTTTCTACCTCTAATATAAAAGTTATTTTTATGAAAAAAAATTAGTCTGATCTGTGCAGTAATGCTATGGCAGTTATAGTTCTTAGCTATCTATTATAGCTAAGAATAGTTCTATTCTTTCAATGTTTTACATTATTAAGGTTAATAATACAAGTTTAGCATCTATGCATCTTCTCCTTCATTTGTATACTTGATTTTCCTTGACAGAAATCAATTATTGCAAGGTTCCATTCTGGTGCTTAGTTTTTTTCAATGTTCATTTGCTGTTGCTTATGGATAGAACAATTCTGGAACTTCAAAGCTGGTAGGTTTATCCTAGTTGTTGACTGTTGTAATTGAAGAAATGAATAGTTGCCCCATCCTTATTTTTAGTGTGCCATAATAGAGACTTCAGTTTGACAGATATTCTACCTTTGTAATTTATGCAGAGCTAAAAACCTATTGGAAAATGCCTCAAAAATAGACATAAGTGTCTCTGCACAAGGTTTAGAACTGTTTCTTTGGTTGAGTGTGTTGTAGTAATCAATACGCTCAGAGCACTGGACAAATGCAAGCTCATAACGAAAGGGCAGCCCCATGCTGATTACTATAGTCCTGGTAGACTAGCAGTTTTGAGTGTGCAGATATTACCCCTAAATTTTTATGCCAGAAGTTGCTGATTCTCTTCTATTTTAGTCTACAGTTGTAACAAAAATGTTCTCTTTAAAGGGATATGTGTGTGAGAAAGCATGTGACATCTTTCTCTTAAAACAACACCCAATGTGGGCATACAATAAGGTTTGAATTATGGAAATTGGACAGTATATACCGTAGATACTATTATGGTTCATCACACAGTGAGCCAGATGTTCAGGCTGGACTTTGCCTCTTTATCCTCTTATTGAAACCTGAGATAGGCAAATGTGAATGTTAGATGATGTTAAAAGTATTGTTGAAGGATGCAAGCTGTTCAGAGTATAAAGCTGCCTTTTGCAATTGATCAACTATCATTTGTCAATGCCAGTGGTGTTCAAGTGGTGCCCTAGTTTTGGGATTGCATCCAAGACATCTACTGCTATTTGCTTTCCTTTACCATAGTCGGTCTATTTCTATTAGCAGGTTTTGTATTTTGTTATCTTTTTTATTCTTTCTCTTCTATTCTGCTATCTCCAGGTACTACAGCCATGCCCACAATCCAGACTTTTTTGTCTTTCTTATTGGCAGTTGTTAAATCTGGGGTGTTATGTGGCAGGTGCTTGTCTGTTTAAATTTTAAAGTCTCAGAGCACGTTAGCTTCTTCATTTTTTATTACTTGTTATTATTATTGCTATTGGTTGCATAGTCAGACAGATGTTTAGATTGCATTTGGCATTTTCAATCTATCTATAGAGTCTTTCCCAAGGACCTAGGAGAGGCAGATGTTGTTTGCTGGTGTTAAAGGTATCATCTCAGGATGCAAGCTGTTCCAAGTAAAGCTGTCTTTTACAACTAATAGTGATTTTGTCAATGCCAAATGTGATGCTCCAAATGTTTTGGACTGTCTGCAAGGCACATAGTACTATTGGTACAATTGTTGATGGAAGAGTGACTCTTCATGTGGCACCTCTCCTGATCCAGGAAAGGGTACAACTGGTGCATCAGATGAAGTTGTTCAAAAACCTCCCTGACCACAACTCTCACCTGCTCTTCAAGTAGGAGCTGTAAATCTAGGAAGATGGTGTTAAAGACAAAAGAAGCCAGAATTTTTAAACTTGGAGGGTATTATCTGTTGACACAATTTCAAGGTTCTTTTTTAAAGTGAGTACATTCTTTCACTTTAAACAAGAAATTCCTTAAATTTTTCTTACTTTTATTTCTCAAAGTGAATATCTGAAGTTGATGTTTTAATTTTAATTTGTTCCTTCTAGTCCAGGGTTTCTCATGAAATATTCTGTATATACTGTATATTCCGCCGTATAAGGCGACTGGGCGTATAAGACGACCTCCTACTTTCAGGCGCCTGCAAACGGGCTGAAGGCCTCTGCACTGCCGGACTTTCGTAGTTTGAGCTCAGCACCTTCCTCCTCCAGACTGCAAACTAGACCTTACTAAGCCATCCCAGTGCTCATCCATCCATGTGCCCAGGCGAGCAGCGCCGAGGTTATCGATTGAAAGCCGGTGTCTGCACTGGTGGTTTTTTGCTTGGTGGCGTTCCTTTTTCTTTTCTTTTGGTTTTTTGGTATGGCCTTTCCGATACTCGGCATATAAGACGATCCCTGATTTTTGAAATAATTTTTTGCGGTTAAAAAGTCATCTTATATGCCAGAAAATATGGTAATTTAAATAAGATGGCAATGTACAATATTCCAACACTTCTTTCCTAATTTTAAATTTTAAATTATTTAGTTTTCACTATGATCTGTTATAACTTTTGCTACCTGTTTCTCCTACATGTTTTGAATAGGCGGATAAGATGGTTTGATACTCCTATATTTACTTTTTTATTTACTGTGTTTTAAATGTCACTTCATTATGAAATTCTGAGCAGTTACAGTAATAAAATAAGTAGAATTAAAAACAATAACAAAAGAACACCCCCTCCAACTATTACATCCTGCCATTGTGCCTGCATTTCAATGAGAGTATGATTTCCCATTTTGTTCTCCAATGTCACATTTTACAACTTTACAAAAGGTAATAAGGAAGGAATTGATCCAGATATCTTTTAAGAGAGGTTCCTCCAGAAGATGAAGGACTTTACTAAGAAGTCTCTAAGCTGGAGTCTATTGATGACATTCCTTTTGTGAAGAGCACGCTTTGTTTCCTGA
This sequence comes from Thamnophis sirtalis, assembly GCF_051295495.1. Taxonomy (NCBI): domain Eukaryota; kingdom Metazoa; phylum Chordata; class Lepidosauria; order Squamata; family Natricidae; genus Thamnophis; species Thamnophis sirtalis. The sequence continues at coordinate 28,059,344 of NW_028261390.1, forward strand.
ATTCACTCATTAATTTGATTCAATCTAGAGTAGGGTGTCTCACTGAAAACAAGGCCCTAAACATATAAGAATGTCAAGGTGAAAACTAGCACCTTAAGCTGCATCTGGAAATTAATTAACTGCTATGTTTCTCCTATAGAAGTAATTCTATATGAATAAACATGAATACATAACATAATTACCTAGACCACTGTGTACTAAACTAGCTGCAGCTTCCTAAATAGTTCCTATGAGCTAAATTCAAGGTGGATGTGAGATGAGGAAATCCAACATATTTGATGCAATTATAGAAAGGTTCTCTTGGCCATAACATCTCCTTATCCTTCACCAGGACCTGTTAATTCAAGAGAACCTACATATTTTGAGCTCTGACTAAAGGAGAATAGCCTTATTCAGAGTTAAAGATAACATATACCTAAAATATGTTAGTTTTAAATCCTTAGTCACTCTATCTTGATGAGATTAGATCTGACCCTTTTCCCCCCAAATCCAGATTCCAGGAACTGGGTCAGGATCACCATATTTCTTGTCTGCTCAATATTTGATATACAATTGAGGGGGAAGAAGGCGGGGCTTAGCAGTGAGAAGACGGATTTTCAGGCTATTCCTGAAATTCCCCTATTCCGAAGCATTTGGACGGTCCCTTTTTGGACCCAAGCTGTCCCGCAGAGACAGTGAAAGGTAGGAGATCCAGTGGCCCCAGAGACGTTCGCAAAGTCTCTGGGGGCTTGGAAATTAACCTCCTTTGCCAGTGACTTCCGGATTAGCCATAAGGCTAACTGAAACTGCAGATAGCTCCAAAGAATGGCGAAAGTGTTTTCAGCTGGTAAGGTGATTTTATTACTCAGAGAAAGACAGTCCGCCTAAAAATTCAAGCTAATTTAAATTAAAGAACAGAAGAATCTAGCGGCGATTTCGATCTCTTTATTGGTTTATGGATGGTGGTTATCCTACTTTTTAAATGTTTTAAATGCTATTTACACGGACAAAGGATAGATTACTCCAACATCTCCTCTGATCCTCTGCAAGTGGGCTGTAAACCAATTCACTATAATTTGGCTCCTTACAACTTGACACTTTTATTGCTTGGCTGGATTGGTCTAAGATCTGATAGGATTGTACAACTCCCAGCTTGTTTTTATTTGCAAATACCTCAGAGTTCTCAAAGAAAAAATACTAACTGCGTACAAATATGGCGTATATTCAAGCCTCTATTCAAATGATTTCTTCGGCACTACAAAAATTATCTGCCACACATGATAGAATTGAGAGGAAACTGGATTATCTGCTGTTTCTAGCAACAAAATATGAGGGGAAAAATGAGAGTGTTGAACATTTGAATGTTCTTCAAATACAAACTAAGGATGTCAGAGATAAAGATTTTCAATTTGCTGATATTCGGGGCAACTGGTTTACCTCTGAGGGAGAAAAAGATGGAATGTCTGAAGGGGGAGCAGCCACACAGAATATTTACTTCGAAAGACAGGGCGCAGGAGGAGTGAGAAGCATTAAAGAATTTATACTTTATGAAATACCATCTGCAAAACTTTTGATACCACCACTGAGAATTAAAGACAAGCTGATAAAGGAAATAAAAGGAGGACGGCAGCATTATACGAGAGGCACCATAAGCAAAAAGGTGCAAAGATTTTTTCATATGGACTTGCTCATAAAGATGTTTGGAGAATTGGACCCACGAATGGCAACAGGATTAAGGCGGTTCTGTTACTGGAGAGACACAGGCTGATAGATGGAAGAGTACAATTTAAAACTAGCTAAACCTAGTTAAATTCATTTGTAATAGATATAGTTGAATAATAATTGATAATGATAGTAATGTATATAATGTTGAGTTGCTATGATAAATAATAATTGGATATGAGAGGGAAGGTTAGAAATATCCTTGGACTATATATAAAGGTTATTAATCACAATTATTATTATTATAAAAAATAAAATAAAACTATATACAGTTAAATCTTAACTAATATGGGGAAAATGCTATGATATACGACATAATTAAATAAAGAAAGGAGAATGATAATAAATTATATACATGGAGGATGGAATTTTTGGTATTAAATATTATGGATGTTTAGCTAAAACAGGATATGAGGATTTGATGTTAATGGAGGATTTTATAAACAAGTAAATGAAATGCCAGCATGTGGTTATGGATTAAATCTTTGGTATAGTTAAGGATGAAGGATGTTTAAACAACTGTAGTCAACTAAAAGTGGAGGTATGATGATGTTAATATGGTAAACATTTGAGTTAAGATATTTGAATTAATATGAATTAATGGAAGAGATGCACAAAAACTTGTTGTAACCAGCTGATATACTTTTTTATAACATATACTTGTGTTTTTTTTCTCTGTTTTGTTTTTTGTCCTTTTTTGTTTTGATTCCCCCCCCCCACTGTTGTGGGTATGTGTTGTTTATATATATATTAAAAAATTATTAAAAAAATATTTGATATACAATTGGGTATTGTCTACATATTGATGCTGCCTAATTTTGTGTAATCAGATGATCTTTCCCAGTGATTTTATGTGGATGTTAAACATTAAATGTTGAGATCTGTCCATATAATTCATTGTAGACTATGGTATATTGATAAAATCTTTAGTACAATCAATAAAGCAAAAATAGATGTCTTTATGGAACTTCCTTATCTTTTCCATTATGCATTTTGAGTTAAGTCCTTTTATCTCAGCTGCCTCTTTACTTCTGAATCCAGACTGTACATTTGACAGCTGTATTTCCATGTTTTGTTGAAGTCTATATTTCAAAATTATTTCCTTTAAATAAAATGACACATATTCGCAAAATGAGGATAGGACTACAGTCTATCTATAGCTATACTTTGGCAGATAGTTTCTTTTGGAATCCAGCTTCTGAATTAGAAATACATTATAATTTTTATTCTATTAATTGTACTCATCCATACCATTTATTTGTCTATGGTCCCAAAAATTGTTGGGACTAAGATTAAGGCAACTCGAAGGGGAAGGATTATACTTGAAAAAGTAGAATCTAATTGTAAACGGCATAGTTTATAGAAATAGACCTGGAGCAGGCAACCTTAGAGCTGGTGGGTACTTTTGGAATTTTGAAACCATGTCATGAGTACACTTATAAGCTTATAACCTCCAGGCTATCATAGAAGTAGGTCTTGCCTTTACACTAGAAGGTTGCCACCATGTGGAAGTGATCAATCATAAGACATCTATTTTGTAGAGAGTTTCTCCTCATTAACCCTTCTATTTCTTTCCCCCAATACACTTCACCCACCCATTTTACTTGGTTTCTCTATCTCTGATTAAACAGGCAAATATCCAATCAAAGCAGTCAGTTGTAAATGCTTACTATTCTGCTTTCTCTTCAGAGAACATATACATTTGATGTTCTTATAATGAGTAAGTAATGCTCTTTTGTTCTACACCAGTGCTTCTATACTTAAAATAGCAGAATACGTTGTCAGCAGAAACATGTTTGTGATCATAAAACATTCCAGGTACATTTAAAACAGCACCATTTAAGTGATCTTTTTGTTTCACTTAGAGAATGACATTGTTTGGGATTGGAGGTGAGACGGACATTGATATAGCCAGGCCTCTAATAATGTTATAGATTATTTGCCATGAGGTGGGCCCAGGCCAGGACCTTGACATGGTTCATCACAGCTTAAAATCTAAGACATTTTTAGCTTTAAATGAAACATCTTGTTTGGAAGGCTGCTTATTGTTCTGTATCCATTAGAGAATACCTTCTAAGGTAATTTAAAAGACAGAGAGGAAAAGTCACTTGGAGATATAAAGTGCTTGACTAGAGGAGAGTCACATGTTGGCAGTTACTTAGGCATTGCTGTTCAGGGGCCTCTTCTATTAAATCATAAAGTGACAAACCATTTGTTCTGGTATGACAGCTATTGCCTAGCCTCCTAAGCTAATAAGCCTTTGGTAGTGAACAAAACTGAGCCATAAATTAAAATTTCAGATAGTTTCATAGCTAGTGGTTTGGGGCTGTCTTTTATTCATTATTGAGTAACCTTTTACTGCCTGTAACTGTGCATGTTAAAAGTTAGATTTTGAAAATAACCCAGCAATTGATTTTGTCTGTGATCAGGAATATTGTAGTCCCCCCCCTCTCTCCCTCCCCCTCTCTCTCTCCCTCCCTCTCCCTCCCTCCCCATCTCCCTCCTTTCTCTTCCCCTCTCCCTCCCCCCCTCTTTCCCCCCCTCTCCCTCCCCCCCTCTCACACACCCCTTTTCTTTTCTCTTCACACACAAATCCATTCAGGCCTGCATTCCTTCCCTTCCTAAGAAAGTAAGAGAGCATACTAATGTCTATTTACATATTGGGGAGTAAGTACCATTGTATTCAGTGGCATTTGATTTTGAGGAGACATGCAGTGTAAATCATTATTTTATGTGACTTAATGCAGGCGGCAGATAGATTACACTAGAATCCTCCATCAGTCAGAAGGATTGTGGTGTCATCAGTTTTTCAAATAAAATTAGATATGCAATTATGCTGTATAGCAGCTATTGCTTCGTGTTGCTTTCTCAAGAACACCTGCAGATCTATTGAAAAGGGTCAGTCCTACAGTTATATGATGAATAATGCTTGTAATTACACTTGGTTAATAATATAGTTGTGCAAGAAGATTTAACTTCATGTATGTATTCTTTTTTTTATTTGTACTTTTTTATACTTGAAAACTAGCTATAATCCTATTTATTTTAACAAATAGGAACTCCAAGGCTTAAACTTAATATTCAGGGTATTCATAATACTCAAAACAATTTATTTTTATTTCTGAGAATATATTTTACAAAATAATTTTGGGATTTCAATTTCTTAACGATTAGAAAAAATAATTATTTTTCATTAGAGGCACCGTATATGTAGAATGCCTTCTCTATAATGATTTAGCTGATATTCACTGTTATTTGTAAGCACAGTGAGTATGTTTGTAAAACCATGGTAGTGAACATAACCTTTACATTGTTTATTTAATGATTTACTATGATGTAATATGTTTCATTGATTTTGACCTCATGTTTTTAATTTTACTTTGCAATATTTTAGTTTTTAGTTTTACTTTGTAATATTTTATAATTGTTCTATTTTAATTATTTGTTCTATAAAGATTTTATAAAATTAATGTACTAATTCTCTGCAAAGAAAACTTTAGTTTATTTTTTAAGTAAAAGTAGTAAATAACACTATTAGTAACTTTCAGCTATTAACAAAGCCCTCCCTACAAGCATGCACACATATAGCATAATTCAAAATTTAAAAGACTGTGGAAAATTGAAGGAATTAAGAATGATGCCCAATGATCTGTTTAGGATTTGGCCTCCCCTATTCTAAAGAAGAACTATTCTGTATCCTAGGAATAAATATTTTATAAGTGGCTGCATGCAATTTGTGAGCCATTTTAGGAGTAGGCAAGCTCTCATGGCAACCAAGTTAATAACAAATAATAACAAATATGCCTACTAAGTAGAAAAATTAATAGCAATAGCATTTAGACTTATATGCTGCTTCACAGTGCTTTCCAGTCCTCTCTAAGCAGTTTACAGGGTCAGCCTGTTGCCCCCAACAATCAGTCCTCATTTTACTGACCTTGGAAGGATGGAAGGCTGAGTCAACTTTGAACCAGTGAGATACAAACTGCCAAATTGCAGGCAGCGGCAGGCAGCAGAAGTAGCCTCCTCATTGTCTTAGAATGTTAAGTCCTTCCCAGATATAATGTTCTATGTAGGAAGATTGAAACTGGCATTTAATCTTGCGGTTATCCCTGACCAAATTTTATTGAGTGATGTTTTGTTGACTTGTAAAAGTAGAGGTTGAAGTTGGAGGATAACGGAAAATCCTCTAGTAAAAGATTTTTGAGATCTAACACTTGAGCAAAAGATCTGAATTTGCTTCTTCACTTGTTGAATGTAAGTTGTCCTCTTATTCTTAGGTCTCCTATGATGACGATGATGCTATTATCTGGATCTATTATTGGAGAAAATGTATGAACTCCTTGTGCCTTTTATGTAATGTACCCCCTATCTGCAATTTTCTTGCAGAAGAAAGAGAACCTATATGTAGCTGGGGGGCGTGGGTATGAAATGTAATTTTTAAAAAAATGAATAGATTTTATACCTTAATACCTAGATATACACATACATGCATAAATTGCAGAAAGGGCACATCTGCCACTGTCCTTCTAGGCTAAGTTTGGAACAAAGGAAAATCATATACAGTTCTGGATTAGTGACAGTCTCCATTTGCAATATATAGCAACAGGATGCACCTCTGCATAAGAAACTGTGTGCAACAGTTTGCACAAAGGATGTTAACTTGAATTTGGGGAACGGTTTGGAAAAAAGCATTTGCAGAGGGGTAGTATCACAAATAATTAACAACTAGTTCATTTTCACTTTATTGTTTGCTATTGGATAAAAGTCAGTCAGATGACCCATTTGAATAATAATTTCATGTTGCAATAATATTAAATGTGTAAAGATTCATTCCTTGTTTGATGCTATTGTCAGGAACTAAAGATTGATTTCCTTGTATTTTTTATTAAATTTATGCTAGGTGGTACAAAGTTGCTGAAGTAATTATCCCTGTATATTTACCTTATACAAGACAATACTATTGTCTGCTTTCTGTAGAAATAGCTATTAAAAGTGAATTCTTTTCTGAAATCTTCACTAAGTAATAAAATACTAGAGGAATTGGCTGCAGTTGTTTTAGAAAAACATGGGCATTAAGAATGGATTACAATAATAGAAACAATGTGCTTGAGACATATTTAGTCTGGGAAAATGCATTGTTTGACTTTGTTTTTATTGAGCATATAACAAATATGTATAGTTTATAGAGTACAACAAAATATTAATAATGTGGATAATACGAGTAGTAGTATAATTCAGCAAACAATAATAAGCAGCATGGAAATATTCCCTCTCCTAAAACAAAGCACTAAGGTTAAATCATACAAGAAGCATAACTCAGTTGTAAAGATCTTCACAGGTGCCACCATATTTATGAACAAGATGCCAATGAGCATCTGTATAGAAAATTTTCTTTAACTTGAGTGCTACCACTAGGAAGATCACTTTCATGGCGACGCCAGCACATTTTTGCTGAATAGATATAGGATAAGGCTTCTGCACGTGCACTTAAAATGGAAACCAGGTTTTTTCAGATAATGTATTCACAGGCTGAGATTTTAAAAATTAAAATAAGCACTTTAAATTGTACCTATAGGTAGTCTGGTACCGATACAGCTAATACACATTGACAAACTAAGATGGAATGATTTAAATAATAGTCATGATTTCTTGAATCAGCTACAGTTTCAAAATGTAATAGCCTAAACAGGAGATTACCAGTTTAATTGAATAAGATCATTGTATACTTCCATTATATTTGAAAGTGCTACTTTTCATTTGTTCTTTTCATAATAACTTATGCATATACTTTTTGCATCATGATAAAGTAGCACAACAACTAAAGACAGAGCATACAAAAAACTAATTCTGATAAAATTGTGCTTGCTCGCAACAGTGTAAGATTCTCTTGGGTTTTTTCTTGATTAATGGGCTATAGACCTGGGTGCTTACAGAAAATGACCACACTAATTGTTATATGGTTATAAATAAAACAGGATCTCAATAGCATTCTGTATCCTTTAGAATGTTTTAAGTGAAAATCAGTACTTTAAATACAACACCAATTGCCAACAGTGTTGTGCTTAAACACTAGCTTAATAACTGTAGATAACCAGGAGTTGAAAGCAGTCAGGTAAGTGAGTTGGCAGAAAAAGGATGTAATGCTCATTACTTCTTTTGTTGCTTACCAAATGGGTATCGAAGCAGGTAGCTGTGTCCCTCTCACTATGCATAGAAATGAGGTTTTGTCTGTCCACTACAAACCCCCAAGTGGGTAATAAATTTGGTAGACTTAATTATAAGATTCTGCTAAAGATGCATTATACACAGATTCTATTCTTGCTATTGTCTGTGCGCAGGTTAATATTTGTAAATTTAAATAACTCTGAATTTATAATAGCTGCAGAAATCATATTGTTTGTAAATGCTGCATTCCATAAATTAAATACATATATAGATATTATGATAATCTTATTGATTAGTATCCACTTTGAGCTTTTCTTTTTTAAAGCTCAGGTTCAATGGCTAATTGTTAATTCAGAACTTAAAAATAAAATTGTTTAAGACTCAATACTTTGTCAGTTAAAAATACAACAATAAATTGCTTCAATTTAATTTAAATTCTGGCAGCTCTAGTCCTGTATACTCCAGATGTATTAGGCAGGAATATTGGAAACACCCAACCAGTATATATATCCAAGATGATTTGGTTAGAGGAGGCTATAATGAATTATGAACTGAAATCTCCTTTCTTCCAGTGGTGGGTTGCTCCCGATTCAGCCGATAAGCTGCTGCACGCACACCCGTGGGGGAGTGAGCCCGAACCAGTAGTAAAAATATTTGCAACCCACCACTGCTTTCTCCTAACAGTGACCACTGTCACTGGCAAGTACATTAGTCTTTGACTTATGACCGTAATTGAGCCCCCAAATTCTGTTGATAAACAAGGCAATTCTTAAGTGAGTTTTGCCCCATTTTATGACTTTTTTGTTGTTAAGTTGTTAAGCAAATCACTGCAGTCATTAAGTGAATCTGACTTCCCCATTGACTTTGTTAGAAGCCAGCTTGGGAAATTTACAAATGGTGATCACGTGATCTTGAGGCAGAGCAACTCTCATAAATGCATGCCAATTTCCAAGCACCCGAGTTTTGTTCATGTGTCCACGGGGATGCTGCAGGAGTCGTAAGTGTGAAAAACAGTCATAAGTCACTTTTTTCAGTGCCATGTTAATTTCAAATGGTCACTAAATAAATGGTTGTAAGTTGAGGAGTACTTGTCTATGGAGATTCTCAGTCATCCAGATGATGGTTGTCTCAAAGGTGCTTTTCGTTTCTCTTCTCATCCAAGAAGCTTCGTCAGTTCAGGAACAGAAGAGGCTTTTTGGATGAGAAATGAAACATTTTCAAAGAAAAAAACCCAAGAAAGTCTAGTTGCCTTTTGAGGACTACTTGCATTCCTGCAGCCTCTGATAAAGAAGAGAAAAGTAAACTTTTTCTGTTGTCTGCCTATATTAAGACCTAATATACTTCTTTTGAATTTTATTTTGAAAAAGAAAAAAAATAATTTAACTATGAAAACTATTTTTGCCTTAGAATATGCTTTAATAAATTATATAATTGCTAGATGTGTGAAAGACAGAAAGAATAAGAACAAATCAATAATAGGTTTATCGAGTAAACGTACAGTAGACCTAAGTGTCATCCAGCTCTGTTTATTGCAAGAATAATGAGCTGTACACTTTGATACTTATAGCCCAAGCTAGATATTGCTGAATTTTCTACGCTCATTATAAAAAAGAAGCTGGACTTTACACTTTTATTACAAATAATGAAGTTTTAAAACCAGCAAGACTTTTCGGGGGGGGGGGGGAGAAAATGTTTTTTTACTTCCAAGGGACCATTTTATAGGTATGTAGTTACCAGTAGAACCGTTTGCACATTTTTATTTTGCTATCCTGAAATACTATTTTTTATATCCATTTTAACAGTTATTTAAGGGTCCCTGTGTACTTAAAACAGCATCTGAATATAGATACTTCTCTCTCTCTTAAATAAAGCTACATCATCACTTGAGTTTTCCATCAATGCAGAAGAATGAGAGGGGAGTTATAGCTGGAACAATATGTAAAAATACTGCTCGTAAAAAAAAATGCCTTTATTAACTGTCATCATCCCCAGAATATATGTTCAAATAAATGTTGTGTAATAACTAAATTTGAGATTAATAGGTCCCTTAAGAAATGGTGAAGTCATTCAGGATAGTCAGTGAAAAATAGGCTGCAAGAATGTAAAATGCACATATTGTCCTGCTTCCATGCTCTCTCTGGTGTCCTTCCCATTTGTCAATGTCTGCAAGCTCTGTTCTCATTAAAACATTCGTGAACAAAAGCAACTTAATTTTCTTAAGAGGAAAGGACACCTGATTCAATTTAGCATCTGCAGCCAATAACTTGAATATATATTCTTTTTCAGCCTGGAGTCAAACAAATAGTGATGAGTGGCAACTGAAATAAAATACACTACTTTTTAACCAATCACCATTATTTTTGAAGCCTCTAAGGTATGCGCATTGCAGACTGAAGGAAACACCCGCTTCTTAAAAACTGAAGTTAACATTTAACTGGGATAATAATCCATTTTATTCCGAAAAAAGATTTTTCACACAATATAGGCAAAGCCAAATAAGGGAACCATAGTTTTTACACCTCTTCACATTATAATATATAGTAGATTTTACCTGTGGCTGACATTAAAAGTGTCTTGTATTTATCTGCTTCCAAGGTAGTGGCCGTCCAATATGGTCTCAAGCTGTAAATTGTAAATATATGTGTACTTTTTTGTTAACTTAATGCATACAATTCACTTAAAGGTAAAGATTCCCCTCACACATATGTGCTAGTCATTTCCAACTCTAGGGGGCGGTATTCATCTCTGTTTCAAAGCCAAAGAGCCAGTGCTGTCCGAAGATGTCTCCGTGGTCATGTGGCCGGCATGACTAAATGCTAAAGGCTCCCGGAACACTGTTACCTTCCCACCAAAGATGGTTCCTATTTTTCTACTTGCATTTTTACATGCTTTCAAACTGCTAGGTTGGCAGACGTTGGGACAAGTAACAGGAGCTCACTCCATTATGTGGTGGTAGGGATTCGAACTGCCAAACTGCTGATCTTTCTGATCAACAAGCTCAGGGTCTTAGCCATTGAGCCACTGTGTCCCTTATGTACTTATTCCATGCTTAAACCAGAGAAATAGCAATAAATAGCAGTAACTGCAATTTTATGATAGTCAGAATATTCAAATATAGTCAAAAGCTAGTCCATGATGACTCAAATAGGCATATTATAGGATTGTAGTCTGTATTATAGTCATTTCTTTTTGGTCAGTATACATTTCTTTGAGTTTTGTGCTGCTAATTATCTGCCCTTTTATGCCTGCTGTTAAATTTTATATCTAGAATTAATTTTTATGTGTGGCATTTTTATCTTATTGCTAGAATTAGTATGTATATAGTGCATGTGCTTAACCTAAGAGAGGATTAAGTTCAGGAACATTGTTAAGCATGTACTATGGAAAAAGGTAAAGGTTATCCTATATAATACATTCAGTCAAATGAAAACATTAATTCGTGGCTTGTATTGACCGCTGAAAAATTAATGGTGTTGGTTTCTAAATATTCCAGAGAAGAATTGATATAATACTTTTCTTCCCAAAGTGATGAGTAAATAGTATGCCAATTTGCATTATTAAGTGATTTGCTACAGGTCTGTTAGTTCTAATCTTAGGACTTGGTTTTGTTTTTGTGCAGTCAAAAGCAGAGAAGTGGGATGAGGCTCAAATTTCTTCTGCCTGTTCTAATTGCTGAAGTACACAGTGTGAGGATTCGAAATGGATTTTATTTAGTTATTTTAACTGCTCCCAATTTCCTCTTTTTCATTGTCACTTGTTAAAGGTATTGCAGACTTTATTCTGTGAATTTCAGTTGACCATGTTTCCCAGGGAAAATGATCTGGTATAAAACCAAAATTCTTCGAAGGATAAAGAAAAGGACACCCAAGAAATATCAGAGTTTTTCTAATCCATCTTATTTGAAGTCTTAAATGTTTTAAAGTTTGAGCCTCATAAGGCTTAAGAGCTGGCCAAAAGAGGTTGACACTCCTGTTACAAGCCTACTTTGTAACTTACACAAGTTTAACTTGTGAAGTTAACTTCTGTAGTTTAAGAGGAGAGGTTCTCTTTAAGATTCTCCAGATGTGACTGATGCTGCTGATCTATCTGCTATGCAGGATAAATTCTCCTTATTGTAGCTCCCAAGCTATGGAATGCTATCCCTAAGGAGTCGTATATGGCTACTGTGTTTTTGTAAAACATTAGAGCCAGAAATAGCTGTTGTTCAGTGGCTAACTGTTGTATTTCTTTCTATCTTTAAGCTGCCTAAACAAAAAATAAATAAAACGCCCCTTCATAAAAATCTCATTACATAAAATATGTAACTATGAAAACATAATCCACTAAATGTTCATGAGTAGAAAACTTTGAGTGCCTAAAATATAACATGGTATCAAATGCCTCTAGGTCTGTAACTCACCCAAGAACTTTTGTTCTCAAGGGCTTCCTCATTTGATCCATAATTTAAGAAATTCATTTAACATTCAATCATCAATTTATATTTAACCCATATCCTTCCCATTATAATATCAGGTAGGACCATCTGAGCAGAGATAGAACTGATAAATCCACTCTACAAGTAGGGTGCTAAGGCAGTAAGATCCTAGTTGCTATTTGTCACTCTTCAAGGCAGGAGGATACCGGAAGAGATCTTGTGAGATGATTAGAAGGACTGTAAGATCAGGTGATTCTTTAGATACCTGAACTCAACTTAAACCACATTGCTTCATATGTCATAGATTATTTCCTCAAGGTTTATCAAGGTGTGGAATTGCAAGTTGAAATCCTAATGTTACATTCTGACTTGTTAAACCATATTATGTTTATTATTTGTTGCAAAGATAATTATTTGGACTGGTTCCTCCTCCTCGTGTTCAAAGGCAGATGCTGAGAAAGTAGAGGTGTAAAAATATTTTGCTGTAGTTTTATAACTGTCAACCGTGATCTTTTATTTAGCTGTTTCTATTCAGAAGCTCTCCCCACAACATGGAATGCCATATGCCATTGTCCTTTTTAGCAAGCAAGCAAGCAAACAAGGCAGCAAAGCAAAACAAAATATTACAAGACTCTGCTTGCTTGTGTGTGGGCCACTGAGAAGCTGTGGTCCAGGGCTATCTTTTATTGATAAGGCCAGCCAAGGATGACTCTAATGAAATTATCAAAGCTTTGAATAAATTATGAACTTGAATAAGAAAGCTAAGCTCTCTGGAGCCAAGCATCTCATTAGCCATTCATTTTCATTGCACTCTCATAATAGAGCAGTAGGTTCTACTCAGTTTAGCCTCTGTTTTGGACTGGGTTCAAACTTTCAAGCTCTTTCAAAAACCTTTCGTCTATGGCTGGAAGATGTCCTTGGTGATTACTTTGATTCTGCTTCTGTTTCCCATGTAAATGGCACGTTTTCTTTTCTCTGCCCCTACCCCCCTCCCTTTTTTGGGGGGGGGCTGTACGTGTTTCTACATAATCGGACTGGATGCCATGGAAAAATTCCTTCTGTTAAGGTAAAATAGGAAGCTTTACAAGATTTAAGCATTTTCTGTTTCTCAGAATTTAGTAGTTTGTCAGAATGCTTTTCCCCAACATTATTTCTTGGATATTTAGGTAAGCTAAACATTTCTTCAAACTCAGTTGGGTCATTTATTTTTCTTTTCTTTTCTTTTTTCTTTTGCTGCATTCGTTGTATTCTTTCTGGCCTTTGGAATTAAAGCACTTAGATAAGTTGTAATTTTAGTGCAGTATATATTCAGCTAAATGCTTGTAGCAAAAGATGTAAATTCAGTATTCTACTTGAAATACACTAGAAATATACAAATATATATTCTGTTCAGATAAGCATCATACTATTAATTACTTGTTACGTTATTTTTCTATTGACTTCCTTTAAAAAAAAACTCTACCTGTGTTTTTCCTATAAGGAATTTTATCTAGCATAAACATGGTAATAGGTTTTTTAAAAAATAACTTCCTTTATTTTTAAGTTGCCCAATGAGTATAAAAGTGAAATGTGAATTATAAACATAAATAACAAAATAAGTAACTATTATCTGAAATGTGACTTTTCATAGGCTATTTTGCAATGATTTTAAATGGCAGTAGTTTACTAGAAAATATGAATTAAGCTCAGTATTATATATGAAATAGCAAGACTATTATTGATGTTTCTTTCATTCTTTTAGGCAGCTGCTATATTTAACTCTGCCTTTGGAAGTTTCTTGGTAAGTAATATCACCTTCCAATATTGTTTCAAAGCCTTACAATACATTTTTAACCATTACTGAATATTGAGTTAAGTTTCCTTTATCATATATCATACTTCTCTTTTAAATACACATGCTTACATTTCTTTCCAGTATCTACTGCTTTCCAGAAAATTAGTGTGTGAATAATATTTGATCAATATAATTTAATGATGCTTAAGTACACGTTAATACTTCTTAATGAGGAGACAATCCATTACTATTCAGACATTTGGGAGACTAGTGTCAATATATTGATTTTCTAATGAGGTTTATCACACAGTCATTATTTTCTATTAAGATGCCATGGTTTTTAAGGGAACATGCTCAGATGATGAGAGAAGCAATACTAATTCACTGGGTGATAAGTCACATGATTAGCATATTTTGCTGCCAGAGAACAAGCTTATTCTATGTCCCAAGGGAAACTGATGGAAGGAGTAAAAATAACTGGGCCATTCGAAATATAATTCCTGGGCATACATTTTAGCATCCCCAAGCACAATATACTGTAAAATATACAGAAAAGACATTTCAGTAATAATTTCCCTTATTTTGTGCATTATACAAATCAAATATCTGGACATATTTTTGCATGAAGTTACAATATATTTTTATAACATAAATTGTTTATCTCCGCTATAGTCCAAATCATTTTTATTAAGGGTATTAGTAAATACATAATATAAAGATGCATGAAAATACTCTTTATAGATCATGAATGCTTACCAATAGATTAAAAGGAATGTTATACAAGAGAAATAATTAGATATGCACGTGCATTAAGATGTGTTCCTAATGTTAAAATTTTAACTCAAAATATCTGGCATTTTAAAAATTGTTCTTATTTTCTTTAGGATATAAATTAACCCGCATACACAGAATTGCTAGTTTTCCAGGGCGCTGCTCAGGAGAGTCCAAGCAAGGGTTAAATACAGCCAAACTGCCCAGAACTGAATTGAAACTTTAAGCCACACCTCTGGTGCTGTTTATCTTCAGATTTTTTCAATTCAGCTAGCCCAGTAGGACGCGCTTAGAGTTTCTCTTCATTCTATTGCTTTGCTTGGACTCTCTTGAGCCTTTTATTGTAGGTAAGGTTTAGTTTAGGGTGTGAGCAGGCTGAGTGAGCGTGTTTGAGGTTTATTTACTTCATTTACAATCTGAACTCACTCCTCGTTTCCCCAGCATCCTGCTTATCTCCCAGGCGCCGCTTGGAACACAGGCAGCTGCTGGGGGAAGCGCGTGGGTTGGAGTGCCGACACCAGCGCTGCTACGACCCCCGCTGAGGGGGAAAAATCCCCGCTGAGGCTCTTGTGGTTGGCGTGCGTGCCTTTGGTGGCCAGCGTGCAGGTGCGGTGCCTCAGAGCTCCGGTTTGCTTGGCGCCAGCTTTTAAATTGGTTAGTTTATTCCGGTCGCCATTTTGGAGCTATTTGCGGTTTCGGTTTCCTATTCAACCGCGTGCTGCAGCTGTCTGCAGCCTGACTCACGGCAGGAGCCGCGTGGAGCCATTCCTTGTCCGGCCTGGCTGGCAAATTTGGCTTGTGTCTTTACCACCTGAGCAGCTAGGATTGGGGCCGCTGGTCACAAGCCTTGTTCCTGCAAGCGCTGGGAGCTATTAACGCTCGTGTTTTATTCCATCTGGCTGCATATTGGTGCTGCGATCCCTCCACATCTCTTCGGAGTGTCTGTTTGGTCTGCAGGGCCTTTGCAAGGTGGTGAGTGGAGGTAGCCCCTGGTTATCAATTGGGACTTAGTTTCTCTTATGGCTGAGCAGGTTCCCGAGGATTCCACCCAGGCAGGGAGTTCTTCCAGGGATTTCTCCAGGCAGGTCGGCATGGATGCCAGGGGCCATGGCATGGCTGCCAGGGGCTCCAAGCCATACTCCAGGCCTGGGCCTAAGCAGGGGTCTGGGCCAGACAAGGACACATCGTGTCGCCAAAAGGCCCTTGAGAAACAGTTCTCCAAGGCCCAGCACCAAGCACAATCCTCTAATTCGGTGTCTCCTGAGGAGCCCGCCATGGAGGTTCCTCCAGCCCAGCCTAGGCCTGTTTCAGACAGTGAGGATGAGGGCTGGGAGTTTTCACCCAAGGGCTCCATGTCTAGGGCAGTATCTCCAGGCCCTTCTATGGTAGATCAGGCTGATCTGTTCACTTGCCCTTCGGATCTAGAGGAAGGCCCTGCTCCGGGTCCCTTGGCTCCTCAACACCCACCTCCCGGGACCAAGCCCAGGGCTCACTCCAGGGAGGATCTTGGGCCTGACCTTTCAGTTGAGATGCAGGAGGTTATTAACAGGGCCATTTCCCAGAGCATAGAGATGGGCATGCGGCATAAAGGCAAACACACCCGCAAGACTAAGCATCTGGAGCCTCAGCCAGTTACCAGGGTCGCATCTCCCCCACGTATCTTGAATTCCCCCCATTCCTCTTCGGGTTCCGAGGCTTCGGACTGGGAGGAGGGAGAAGATATTCTTCCTGTTCAGGAGGCTGAATTCTCGGAGGAGGAAAGTGCGACGGCTCAAAAGCCCACTTCTTTGGGGCTATTTAACATTGCCAATTTCAAAACCATTTTGGACAAGGCCAAGCTGGCTACCCACATGGGTCCACTCCACCTGTTCAGGTTCCTGCTGGATGACTTGTCTGGGGATTTGTTTGAGGAACCTGTCTTGGTCCAGGAAATTATTCCTATTCCCAAAATGTTTCTTAATTTGGTTCAGAAACAGTGGGCCCAGCCAGCTACCATGGCTACTCCCTCTAGCAATGATAAGAAGCTGTACACTGTAGATGCCAGTCTGGAGGATTTGCTTAAGCTGCCACCTATCGATCCTCTGGTTGCGGTCCTCACCTCAACGTCAGTGCTTCCGCCTGATCTATTAGAGGGTCTTAAAGCTTAGGATAAGAAGTCTGACAATGCCTGTCATAAAACGCACCAGGCGGCTGCATGGGCGATTAAGACCTCCACCTCAGCTTCCTTTCTTTCCAGGGCTGCTCTCCTCTGGTTGAGGCAGTGAATGGCGTGGGTTCCGGTTAGGGATACCAAGTTGAGGCAGGAAATTAACAAGATCATGGCAGCTACTGAGTATACAGCCGATGCCACTCTCAGTGCAGCTAAGTTCGCTTCTAGCGCCCTGGCTTCAAATGTTGCCACCAGGCGTCTCTTGTGGCTGAGGCACTGGAACGTAGACATGTGTTCCAAGTGGAAGTTAGTTTCTGCCCCTTTCAAAGGGCTCAAGCTTTTCGGGGAGGTCCTGGATCCAGTCCTAGTTGAAAATAAGGACAAAAAGAAGGTGATGCCGTCGGTTTCTAAGAAATCCGACAAGAAGGGCTTCTACTCCTACAGGAGGCAGCCTTTTCGGAACCCGGAACCTTCCTCCAGTTCCACTCCCTTGCATTGGCCATTCAACCAGCAGGCGGACAGGTCCCAGGACCACCAGTCTTTTTGGGACAGATGTCACCAACAGTATTACTCCAGACGTCCCTTTCGGAGGGGATCTGGTTCCCGCCCTTTCAGGAAGTATAAGTTACTGTCGGGGGTTGGCTCCCATAGGAGGGCGACTCCAATTGTTTTATGACCAATGGGAGCAGGTCACGTCGGATCAGTGGGTCTTACAAACGATCTGGCTGGGTCTCACCCTGGAGTTCCTCTCTCTTCCTTCCCGTCATTTCGTCAGGTGCCCTGTTCCCTCGTGTCCAGTCAAAAGGTCCCTCATGGAACAGGAAGTAAGACATCTCACGGAGATCAGGGCCATAGAACCGGTTCCACCTGGTCAGGAGGGAACAGGGTTCTACACCATCCTGTTTCTGGTCCCCAAAACCTCCGGAGGGTGGAGGGGGATCCTAGATCTAAAGAGGTTAAATTATCATGTCACCTATCAGAGGTTCAAGATGCAGTCCCTCCAGTCTATCCTGGGCTGCATCAGGCCGGGGGACATCTTAACCTCCATAGATCTAAAAGAGGCCTACCTCCATGTACCCATCCGCAAAGCCCACCGCAGATACCTGAGGTTCACTTACACCGGCCAGCACTACCAGTACCGGGCCATGCTGTACAGCCTATCATCTGCCCCCAGAACTTTCACCAAGATCCTCGCAGCTGTGGCAGCTTTCCTCAGATTGCGACCAGTGCGGCTGCACTGTTATCTAGACGATATGCTTATCGTCATCCCCCCAGCAGGCGGTCAGGGATCTGCATTACACGATGCATGTTCTTCGGAGTCACGGGTTCTCCATCAACTTGGAGAAGAGCCACCTTCACCCAACAACCAGGCTTCAGCATCTAGGGGCCGTCATCGACACCATCGCCTGCCAGGTCTTCCTATCACTGGAGCGGGTGACAAGCCTCAGAGAGATGGTCATGCAGGTACGGCGGTCTCATGCCAAGATCGTTCAGCTATCGCAGCTCCTACGCAAGATGATCTCGTGCCTATCCATCATTCCGTGGGCACGTCTTCACTCTCGTCCCCTCCAGTGGCTCCTTCTGCCCTATCAAAGAGCCAACAAGAGCAGCTCGCTGAGGCTCGTACCGGTCTCCATGATGGTGCGTCACTCGCTCAGGTGGTGGTTGTCTCCTGCCCTGATGAAGGGGTCTCCATTCAAGGAACCGACCCGGCTCACCATCACGACGGATGCCAGTCTGTACGGTTGGGGGCTCACTTCCTTAATCAGATAGCCCAGGGCAGGTGGTCCTCGGCCGAGGCATCGCACAGCATCAACTGGCTGGAGCTGAGAGCGGTCCAGTTGGCCCTGCTTTGATTCCAGACAGGCATTCAGGATCGTCACGTGAGGGTGCTGACAGACAATGTTGCGACGAAGGTGCACATCAACCGCCAGGGGGGCACGTGGTCCAGGTCCTTGATGTCAGAAGCTGACGACCTAGGTTGGTGGGTGGAGATCCATCTGCTGTCCATACATCTCTGGCACGGTGAACACCCAGGCGGATTGGTTGAGCAGGGCGACTGTCGACCACTCGGAGTGGTGCCTGCGCCCACATCTGTTCCAACGCATAGTTCAGAAGTTCGGCTGCCCCCAAGTTGATCTGTTCACCACAGAATCACGTACAAAAATAGTAAGATTTTTTAAAAATAAAGTTGAAGTAATTCAAACTAGCTTAGAGTTTGTTGGGATCTGTTGGAGTTGAATATAAGATTCTGTAGGCTTTTGAATATGAGAGTAATAACATAAAAATAAAATTCAATAGAAAAATACCTTAGAAAATACTTTACAAAATATTGCAAAACTAAGATATAGAAAGGTTTAGGATAGAATAGATGCTAAATAAGTTAGGATAAATTATAGTAGGTGTATAGATACGGAGTAAAATATAAATAAAATAAATAAAAATGAAACCTGGATGTCCATGTCTATTGGCTTATTTCAGAATTTTTCTGATATCAAAAAATTAATTACTGTCTTAATTGTATGCAACATGATTTCAATTTCAATTTCAATTTAATAAAATTTGTATGCCGCCCACTCCCTTGGGACTCTGGGCGGCTTACAGGCAAGATAAAAGAAGCATTTAAAAATTTAAGATAAAAGATACAATTATTAAAATTACACACCATCCATTGTGTCTAAGTGGGGCTGGATATTGATCAACAGCCCCAGGCCTGCCGGAACAGCCAGGTCTTGGTGGCTTCACGGAAGGCCAGGAGAGTGGTAAGGGTCCAGATCTCTACGGGTAGATTGTTCCACAGGGCCGGCGCAGCTACAGAGAAGGCCCTCCCCCGGGGGGCCGCTAGCCGGCATTGTCCGGTCGACGGCACCCGGAGGAGGCGCAACCTGTGCGATCTTGTTGGCCGTTGGGAGGTAAGTGGCAGGAGGCGGTCTCTCAGGTAGCCAGGTCCTAAACCATGTAGGGCTTTAAAAGTAACGACTACCACCTTGAAGCGCATCCGGAGACCAATGGGGAGCCAGTGCAACTCGCAGAGGATGGGTGTAACATGGGTGTATCTAGGTACACCCAATATCACTCGCGCGGCTGCATTCTGGACCAACTGCAGTCTTCGAACACTCTTCAGGGGCAGCCCCATGTAGAGCGCGTTACAGTAATCCAGTCTTGAGGTGACGAGAGCATGAGTGACCATTCGAAGTGCCTCCTGGTCCAGGTAGGGCAGCAACAGGTGAACCTGGGCAAAAGCCCCCCTGGTCCCAGACAGATGGTGTTCTAACATCAGCTGCGGATCCAGGAGGACACCCAAATTGCGGGCCCTCTCTGAGGGGTGTATAATTTCACCCCCCAGCCTAAGAGGTGGAATGTCTGGACTATCTTTGGGAGGCAGCATCAATAGCCACTCGGTCTTGCCTGGATTGAGTGCAAGCTTGTTCGCTCCCATCCAGACCCTGACAGCCTCCAGGCACTGGCACATCACTTCCACTGCTTCGCTGAGTTGGCATGGGGCGGACAGATACAATTGAGTATCGTCCGCATATTGATGATATTTGATACCGTGTCGGCGTATGATCTCACCCAGCAGCTTCATGTAGATATTAAATAGGAGGGGGGACAGGACCGCACCCTGCGGCACCCCATATTTGAGGGGCCTAGGGGTTGATCTCTGTCCTCCAACCAACACCGACTGCAACCTGTCCGAGAGGTAGGAGGAGAACCACCTTAAGATGGTGCCTCCCACTCCCACCTTCCGTAACCGTTGCAGAAGGATACCATGGTCGATGGTATCGAAGGCCGCTGAGAGGTCAAGAAGCACTAGGATAGAGGAATGTCCTCTATCCCTGGCCCGCCAGAGATCATCGATCAGCACGACCAAAGCAGTTTCGGTACCGTAACCAGGCCTGAAACCCGACTGAAAGGGATCCAGATAATCTGCTTCATCCAAGGTCCGCCGGAGTTGAAAGGCAACCACCTTCTCAACAACCTTCCCTATGAACGGGAGGTTGGAGACTGGGCGATAGTTGTTTAAGATGGCTGGATCCAGGAAAGGTTTCTTAAGGAGGGGTCTCATCACCGCATCCTTTAGAGGGTGCGGGAAGGATCCCTCCCGAAGAGAGGTGTTAACAATCCTCTGGAGCCAGCCACGTGTCACCTCCCTGCTGGTCGAGACCAGCCAGGAGGGACACGGGTCCAGTAAACAGGTGGAGACACTCACCGCTCCCATGGCCTTGTCCACTTCCTCAGGAGCGACAAGTTGAAACTCACTCCACAAAATCCAATCAAGACCTTCCCCCAGCATCTCGGCTGGTACCGTCCAAGTGGAGTCCAGGTCTGTCCGAATCCGAGCGATTTTATCCGACAGAAACTGAACAAATTCCTCAGCTCTACCCTGTAAGGGCCCGTCCGCATCCCTCCCTTTCAAGAGGGAGCGGGCTATCCTAAACAGGGCAGCTGGGCGAGATTCTGCGAATGCAATAAGAGCGGAAAAATGAGCACATTTTGCCGCCCGTATCGCCACTAGATAAGTCCTAATAAAGGCTCTTAATTGTGTTCGGTCAGATTCGGAGTTACTAGCCCTCCAGCGTCGCTTTAGATGTCTCTTTTGGCGCTTCATCTCCCGGAGTTCCTCGGTAAACCAAGGAGCCCTCCTGGATCCACTGCCGCAGAGAGGCCGTAAAGGCACAATCCGGTTTAGAGCCTCCACCGCCGCTATATTCCAAGCAGCGACCAAGGACTCCACTGGACTGTGGGCCAGAGAGTCAGGTATCTCACCAAGTGCCGTCTGAAATCCCATAGGGTCCATCAGGTGCCTGGAGCGGAACCGCTTAATCGGTTCCCCCTCCCTACAGTGGGGAATTGGTTTCCGAAAGTCAAGCCTCAGTAGGAAGTGATCTGACTATGACAAGGGCAAGATCTTAATGCCCTTCAAATCTAGATCACGTCTCCACTGCTCTGAGAGAAACATGAGGTCGAGCGTGTGACCCGCTGTATGAGTCGGACCCTGAATTACCTGGGTCAAGTCCATGGCTGTCATGGAAGCCATGAACTCCTGTGCTCCATCAGAGCGTTCGCCGAGCGACGGCAGGTTGAAATCCCCCAGCACTATAAGCCTGGGGAACTCAACTGCCAGTTCGGCTACTGACTCAAGGAGCACAGGCAGGGCTGTTGTAATGCTGTTGGGAGGTAGGTACGTTAGAAACAAACCCACTTGACCCCCAAGGTCCAACTTCACCAGAAGGGACTCACACCCGACAGTCTCTGGAGCAGGGATCCTACGAGGAACTAGTGACTCTTGGATGATGACTTCCACTCCCCCACCCCTTCCCTGGTGTCGCGGCTGGGCACATTCCCTGGTGTCGCCTTCTGGGCACATTTCAGTGAGGGGGACTCCTCCCTCTTAGCCCAGCCAGGTTTCAGTAATACATACCAGGTCTGCCCCCTCGTCTAATATTAGGTCCCAGGTGAGGGGAGCTTTGTGAACCACAGACCTGGCATTTAGCAACAGCAGCCTGAGACCAGGGTCCTGACAACTCTCGCCATCTGGTCCTGGAGTGGAGCTAACAGGGCCGGAAGGAGGGATCGCTGTGACATAGCGAACCCTCCTTCCCCGGTAATGGCTAGCCCTATAACTCCCATCAAACCTGCCTCTCCCAACTATGACCGGGATGCACCGGCCCATCCCCGCACCCGTAGACCCCACTTCCCCTCCCGTGGCCTCCGTTCTCCCAGGCAGGCCATTCATACCATACATTCTGGGACGAGAGGCAGATCCGGGCCCCCATCCACTTCTGCTTGTGCACTCAGTGGTGGGGGCTCTGGGCCGCGCTCTCAGTCCCCCCATCCATACCGGCCAAGCATTCTGCACATACATACCCCACTAAATTAAAATACAGTGATACAGTACAATGGCTAAGAAAAAATTCATTAAATTAGAAAGCTGTGGGATCATTCAATCAACACATACATACCACATGCACTCTCCATACCAAAAGAAAAATTGTGCTGTTATTAAAAGACGTTCAAATTCAGATAGAGTTTGTGGGTGGGTTTGCCAAGAGTCCAGTCCGGAGTGGTTCGCGAAGATGTAAAGGGGGAAGAAGAGTCACGTCTTCTCACTTCCTTGCGCGGGAGATAATATAGGTGATATTGCAAAAGAGGGGTCCAAAAGGTTCCAGGCGGGCTATGATGGAGTGCCTTGAGTCCAATGTCCAATGTCGAGCAGGCGTGAGTAAGGAACCAGGTAGAAAAGCCCCGTCTGAGTAGAAGCAAACCGAGGGCCAGGGAAGGAAGGAAAGGCCGCAGCATAGAGAAGGCCTAGAGGGAAGACTAAGGGGCCATGGCAACGGCCACAAGGCCCACTGCCAGGTCTTATATCGCCCCATGACAAACCGAAGAACCCTCTATAAAGCCAGCCAACAGAGTCCACAAACGCCAAAGGAGACAGGGGCGTAGATGACAAAAATGCCAGGAGCGACCAGAAACGCGCTCTGTTGGAGTAGAGGGGAGAGAGGGGAGAGAACATAGTAGAAGAAATAAAAGAGGGCTATCACAAAGAGAGAGTAGATGGACACAGGTATCTCTTACCGCTTGCATACTGCTTTCAATAGAAGGGAAATTGTCCTCCATCTAGAATATTGAAAACCAGTTCACTAAATTGAATTAGATTATTTTTAATAGGGAATAGGGAATTGTACATTGTAAGCTCAGCAACATCTGAGACAACTGGATTGCATTCCCTTATAGAAACATAATTACAGTTAATTTTTAAATTATGAAGTCAGAGGATAAAGAAGGCTAAAATTGAAATCAGAGTGGTAGATATAGTTGAAGTACACTTTGTGAGGGAAATTGCTGTGCTAGTTTGAGAGTTCTGGATATATAAATGTGGATTTTCTTAGAAAAGAATACATATTCTCTTGGTATTCAAATGTATTAGCATTTGATAGACTGCATTTATGGGCAATGACTGGCTTAAAAAGCTTCAAACTAATGTTAGCTTGGAAATGAATTCCTGTAGTTCTGCAGGCAGATATATGTGCATTTATAACTTATGTAATAACATCATAGGTCTAATTAAAACATACGCTTTTAAAGAATTAATTGTAACAGAAAACTTTTTTCTCTAGCTAGACTGGTAATAAGTAATGATAGATGAATTCAATTTACATATATTCAGAGAATATTTTATACCACAGAGAATTTTTCTAAGTTAAGAAGTTAATATCATTATCTCCTCCCCTCATTTAAAAGTTGGATTTAGAATAATTGTAGAACATAAGTGATTTGGGTTTCCCTCAAGAGAATAACTTAATAAAGTATGCTAACATTTTCGTAATTCATTCAGTGTATTTGATTATTATTAGCGATAATTGTGGTTCAAAGAAACCAGTTCCATTATGAAGTAATCTCAGCAAATAGAGCAGGATTTACTTTTGAGTAAATTTGTATCGTATCAGGATTAGTAGCATGCAATTAATCCTAGGCTGTTTATATCCTTATATAATTTGATTTTCTGCTTCATTTATATTATTGTGCACATAGTAATCTGTAAAAACGAGAATAGGTTATTTTCCTGCCTAGTTATCATTGATTGATATTCAAGGTAGTTGGGCAGCTTTTTAAAAATCCTCATTTCCCTCCTTTTTCTTCCTTTTAATCTAAAAACTTCTATCCTGCTAACCATTTTATTGTACCTCAATAAAATGTCAAGCATGCCTCCCTCAGTAACCAAGAAAGAAACCTCTCACTTCAATGGTTGTGGAATTAAAAGTACTTTTACTGGTTATGAATAGATAGCAGCGAAGTAAAGCAAGGTCTGAGGCAGAAAAGCGTGAAATCATACACATCAAACTTTTGCCCAGCCCCCTCCCTCCAACACCCACCACCCCATTGCCCAATCTGCATCTCCCTTAGGTGTCATGTGGGTTGCATCTCCAAGTAGCATCTTCAGATTGGTATGCAGGATGGTTGGCCTTGACCAGGTCCAAACATCAGCCATCAGCATGCGCAGACGATGGTGAGAACAAAACTCCCTGTTTGACAAATCCTCCTGTACTAATTATTCCCATCCCAATACCATGCCCTTCCCCCCGTTTCCATGGCAGCCGAAAGCAAGCAAGTGAAGCAGAGGCTGACAGCTAAGCATTTTGGAATTGCACTTTGAAATAAAATGCTATCTGATGCTGTTTTTATTATATGCTACTTGTGCAATCACAATGAATATTTTAGCAATTTTATTGTAATCTGATTTTTGAGAGCTTGCCAATGACAATAAATGACAGTCTTGTGAATATGCAAAAGATGCTAATTTTAATAAATACCACTTTACTGATGGTTACAATATAGGAGGCAGCAGGGAGGGGGAGGGAGCTTAATTTTTATGCTTTATATTGAAGCAAAGATTTCCTCTATCCAGCTGGATGGAGTTTCTGGGGTAAAAGGTATATTGCTCTTCTGCCAGTCTGTTCACTTAACTCAGTGTTTCCCAACCTTGGTGACTTTAAGTCCTGTGGACTTCAACTCCCAGAATTCCCCAGCCAGCATAGCTTGGGAGTTGAAGTCCACAGGACTTAAAGTCACCAAGGTTGGGAAACACTGACTTAACTGAATAAAAATCCAGTTTTTGCCTGTAAGCCGGTCTGCATGAGAGCTCTCTCCTGTCTCCTAAATTTCATTTTATTTTAAGGTTGAAAAAGTCACTGAAGTATTAAATAAATTGCAGTGTTATACTACTACTCTCTTCCCTTATTTATAATGAGCCTATTATACTGAAGTGCTAATAGCTTGATGCTAAAAAAAAAAAACCACCTGCAAATGGTTATGGTGTCTGTTTTTGAAGCACATTAAAAGAATTTATTCGAGTTCTGGACTATTCTTAAATTAAAAGTTCTTTGAAAAATTCAGTGGCTAGATTTGCTGAACAAAAATTAGAATCATTCTTGGAGTTCTTGGTGCCAAGATTATCTCAACTCTTTACGACTCCATGTTATTTTCATTTACAGATGTGACTGACATTACCTTTTCCCCAGATATTTCTTTAAGTTCCCAGTCTAGCCTATATAGCACCACCATTCCCTAGAGATCATTTGTCCAAGTGCTACCCAGACCCAGACCCCCAGAGATCAGCACAAGGAAGCTAGATGTCACTATTTATGAAAGTGTCTCAATATATATTTTGTTCATCCCTCCCACCCTCAGTGTATATGCTATTTCAATTCTGAATTGGAATCCTTTCATATCTTGGATGTTGATAAATAAATCTCTGTTTAAAATTTTGTGTCAGTCAAAGTGTAACACTTCTTTAGGAAATACAATATCTATAAAACAATTCTTAATCTTTTTGTGTGTGTGAAGCTGTATATATCCTATGGGAGTAAGGCTAGATGCCATTGTATTTAAACTTTTAAATTTCTTTATAATGATATATAAAATTAATCCTTTAAACTTCTCCTCCAATTCTTACAAAAATGTCCTGCTAATAAAAAAATATGGAATTCTTATCTCTTCAGATTTAGTAGGCAAAATGTTTTATACAGCCTGACAGGACTTGTGTAAATGCATTAAGTACAATGTCCATTTTTCTTCCAAATTTGTGACACAGATTTAATTATGGGAATGACCAACAACTTACAAATCTAATTTTCATAAGCTGAGCCAACTCTTTCATTTTTTAAATAATGATGGATTTTTAGCAATGTTTTCATTATTAAAGAAATTCCATGGTGTGGAATTAACCAATTGACTGCCATTTTATTTTATTATATTGCCCCAAATTCTACTATGCCTTTTTCTACTAATTGTTCAACATTTTAAAAAAGTAATATTTGAAAAATGAAAGTGGGAAACTACATATTCATGCATTTTTAGAACACTTGAAAAAAAGGGAAAGAAAACATTAAGGGATATTATTAGGCCAAATTTACTTGTTTCCATTCAGTTAGCTTAATGATATAAAAAAACCTAATATTGAATTATAGCATGTACACAAGATTTAATTATTGCTGGTGTGTGTGTGTGTGTAATAATCCTTATTACCCCTACTTGCCCACCACAACAACCTTGTGAAGTGAGTTTGATTAAGTGAGAGAGTGACTCATCTAAACTCAGCAAGCCAGACTTTTTATATCTAAGGCAGGATTAGAACTTACAGTTTCCTGGCTTCTAGTCTAGTACTTTATCCACTAGACCAGTGGTGGCTAACCTTTTTCCATCACATGCCAAAAGCAGGGGGAGCGCAGGGAAGTCATGCATGGGCATGCCCATACCCATAATTCTATGTGCACAACTGCTTGCACGCACAACCCCCGCCCTCCCCACTGCTTTTGGCATCCGATGGGCACGTTTTTCACTCTCCCCAGGCTCTGGAGGCTTTAGGAGGCTTCTCTGAGGCCTCTGGAGGGCGAAAAATGGCCCTATGGGCAAACTGGAAGTTCAGCAAAGGACTTCAAGGAAGCCTCCTGAAAGCTCCAGTTGGCGAAAAACAGCTGAAAATGAAGGCGGAAGTCAGCTGGCCAGCGCACGCATGCACGCTGGAGCTAACAGGGCAACGCCTCACATGCCCTAACAAATGGCTTCGTGTGCCACCTGTGGCATGTGTGCTATAGGTTCGCCATCGCAGCACTAGACCATTTGATTTTAGTTGGAAATTGCACAGAACTAACACAATTCACCATTTAAATGATTGATTTATGTTTAAGTGTAGTTTCTTTTATAAATACTTTTTGTGAAAGTAAATTGTTGACACTTAGTATGTGACATTTGTTCTACATTCTGGTTTCAAGATTTTCTCATCTAATTGACTGTAAATTATTTATAGAGGTATTATTGTATATTGCACTGTATCATATAATAATATCTGTATAGTATGTGCATGTGACTGTGCTAAATGGTTTAGACTCATAACTACAAAGACAGTAATGAGGAGTCACAATTCAGATCTTTATAAATTTTGTCATAAAAAATGAAATTTGCAATAGGGGCTCTTCAATTCTATTTTGTTTGTTTATTTTTTGAATTTATCTTGCATGTGAAGAGTATTTGTGATCATTCTAGGATAAAATTATTTAAGACGTGTCCCCTGGTCTATGGACTTGCACTGATCCATAGCATGCCAGCAACTGGACCATATAAATAAGCAAAGCCCCATCCATGGAATGCAGGCAGCAGGCAACACCAAGCTCCTCCAGTCCATAGAAGAACCTGTCTCCATGGTACCTGACCCTGATGCCCCGAAGATTGGGGGGCACTGATTTAAGATCTTGTAGACTGCCATTAACACGTTGAATTGTGCTTGACAGTTAGAGAGGGAGATGGGCAGTTAAGAAATACAAAATACAAACAAACTTATATAGCATATATAGATGATGGGATTGCTGTCCCTTTTTTAGCATCTTTTCTGGCTACTTATTACTAAGTTTCAGGAGATAAGTCTGCAAAAGTTTATGAGGTGGCTGCCAGAATTATGCTAAATTATTTCCAAATCTTACTTTTCTACTATTGTAACTCTGCTATCCATCAGGGAATATAAAATTGCCTTGGGGGGAAAACAAAGATTTCTTCATGCAACATGTCATCAGTCTGTGAAATATAAGTGCCACATGGCACTATATTTGTTGCTTCTGATTTAGATAACTTCAAAGAGGACTAAACAAATTCATAAAGGACTGTTTAATCAATAACTACTAGTCTTAACGATTGGGCACCATTTCTGGACATGGAGCAACCAGTCTCCAAATATTAGGTGCTCAAGAGCAATAGTATATAAAAAAAGCTTTCCTTCATCTCCTATTAATGGGCTTCTTAGATGCATCTGGTGAGCCATTGTGTAAGATAGAACACTGGCTCAATGGTTCTAGGTCTGAGCCAACAGAGCTATATAGCTGACTGTTCCTAGAATAGTCATACCAAAATTGCTAGGATTAATTAACACATGGATGAAGAAATATAACCATAAAGTTTGCTGATTTTTTTCTTGTCATTTTTGATATCTGCCAATGAAGAAAAAAATTCTTCAGGGGAAGATTATTTGTAACAATGCCCATCTCTTACTCTCAGTGTCTCAGTGTTTGAACATTACTATAGCAACTAGTAATTGTATGTACTAATGAGCCTTTGCTACACTTACATGTATTTGAAGTTTGCCTCCTTTTGACCTCCTGCCTATCAGTACACCTGAAGCATGTGGTTAATGTGACCCATTAAGGTACACCCTGTTGTGCATTATTGCTTAATTGCACTGTAGTTCACTGGCATGTTTTTATTCTACTTTTTTTTTTTACTATTTGTAAATGTGATACCAGTTTTCTTAAAGTTAGATATTATTGGTCTTAGAATCGGAACATTAATGTTAATCTTTGTAAGAACAATTGTTAATAAAATGGAGTTTCATATATGTGGAAAAAAATCTTTTCAGGATACAATCAAAACAATTTACATGTTTTTCTGCCACCATTAAGGTTTTTTTTTTTTTTACTGGACATTGGAGATGAAAGATTTACAGATAACATTGCAATTCATGATTAATTAAACCATGTATTAGAAACATAGATTCTGTTTATTGATTAAAGACTGTACAAATTTGAAGTGAAAATGTCTTCTAAAGTGTACTGTACATGTGATGTTTCAGATATTAATTATTCATGTTGTTATGAAAAATGGTTCAGTTAGAAAAAATGGAAAATTGAAAAATCCTTCCTTTCTATTTGCATTTAATAACAGCAATATTTCCCCCACACACACACTGCATTTTGCTAGTATTTTCTTAAAGTGATCTGCCATCTCATCTTCAGTTTAGAGTATTAATTACACCTGTAGAGCTTGCATTTGATATATAGATGTAATAGATAGATATGTGTGTGTATGTATGTGTGTGTGTATGTGTGTGTGTATGTATGTGTATGTATGTATGTATGTATGTATGTATGTATGTATGTATATATCAACACATTTCCATGTGGCTGTTGGCAAAAATAGGATTGCCATCATGATTGCCCACGTTTGATGATGGATATGGCACAAGAAGAAGAAGAAGAAGATAAGCAACCTGGTAGCCATCATTATCAGTGGAGTAGCTGGTGGGAACCAAGCAGTGGTGGGTTCTGGATCCCATTGCAACCGGTATGGTGCAACGGGGCCCGGCATCCACCACATGAATGTGCGCAGTATGCGTGCACACATGTGCAGCACGCACATGCATACTTACCATCTGCGACATTCCAGCTGCTCAGTGGAGCATTGCGCAGGCGCCGTACGCTCCGTGCGCGGAAGCCCCAAAGTGCTCAAATACAGGTAAGGATGGCGTATGGGCATATGGGCCCTGCGGAGCACCGTACTGGAACGGTACCCAGTCGTAACCCACCACTGGAACCAGAGATGCAATATAGGAAGGAGAGATCATTTGTTGTATTTTAAGAAAAGGTGATATGTTACTAAAAAAATTTATACTGGTTGTGATGAAGGGGGAAGTCATTTCTTCATATAATTCTTTTCTGATTTATTGTATTTTTTCTTTATTTTTTCTGTATTTTTTCTTTTTTAGTTATATTAGTTTTATTGTCCTAATTTTTCATAAATATAACAAAAACAAAGAAAACAAACCGATTGTATTTTGCTGTAATTGAAGCAAAAGCAAAGAATAGAAAAATAACATTTAAATAATTTCTACTTGCAGTTAACTTGTAAATGAATAAAGCAGATGGAAATTATCGAATCACACCAAGGAAAAATAAAAAATTTAAAAATCACCTATAAAATTTGGCAAGGGACTAAAAGAAATGCTTTGCCCAGGACAGTTGTAGGCAAATGGTATTGTGCTTCTGTTTGGAAAAATATATGCTTTTTGAATAAATATACAATTTAGAAATCCTATTGTACGATTAATTTTTAAACCTGTGTAGGTTGAATATGGCTGTCATAAATGCTCATGCTCACTTGAAGAAATAAAACTCATCTAGTTAAGGGTTCAGACTTATTCCTTTTAGCAAAGTATGGGAAATGGAGAAAGAACTAGTGAATTTAAGAATTCCTTTCTTCTTCCCCTCTCACTTCTCAGTTGCCATGTAAGTAAGGAAAGAAACATACTAAACTATTTATTCCAAAGTGAAGGATCTTTATTTTTGCCAATGAACCTCAGTAACAGCTGAGTCTGTTACCTGTGGCTTTATTTTCTTAGTTAACCTGGCACAAGGGGTGTTTATGAACAAATGGAGTGTCACAAGTGTATTGTTTAGAGGAATTTGAAACATTGATCCTACCTTCTAATACTGAAGTTTCATTACTCTGCAGTAGTAAAGTACCACCTGATTTAAGTTGTATTAAAAGGTAAAGATTTCGCTTGTCTAATCATGTTCAACTTTAGGGGGCACTGCTCATCTCTATTTCTCAGCCAAGGGAGCCAGTGTTGTCCGACTTCTGTGGTCAAGTGGCCAGCATGACTATATGTTGAAGCCGTACCGAATGCTGTTACCTTCCCATCGAAGTGGTCCCTATTTATCTTCTCGCTTTTGCATGCTTTCGAAATGCTGGGTTGGCAGGAGCTGGAGCAAGTGTATGGAAAAATGTATGTCATGTCAACTGAATAGCTCCTGTAAAGGGAGGAGTGTGTGTGTGTGTGTGTGTGTGTGTGTGTTTGTGTGTGTAATCTTGCATTTCATAGACTTCGAACAGCTATTTAGGAGAGAATGCTATCCCTGAAACCTGCTAAGTATAATTCTAAATCATTTTAATAGCACGAGCAATATTGAATACATGCCAGATGCTTTACAAAACCTAGGATTCAGAGGAGAACTACTATGTATAGCAATCTATCCAGTAACCCTATAGAAACATTTTTTGCTGCTATTTAGCAATGAATGTAGCATCTAGTGCTGTATTAGGAGCAACAGTTTAACAAAGAATGAAATACAAACCTATGACTCCTTTCATGAGTTAAGCATTTTGCATTCAGTGCAGTTAATGCTTTAGAAATGACAGCCTCAGATTTATTCTTTGTTCTAATCAGTTTGTGATGTGGAATTTGTTTTTCTAAAATATTTTTTTAAATGACATGAACAGCTTTTAATAATAATAATTTGCAACATTTTGGAGTGGTTTTTATTTTTAAATGCTCTGTAATATTTGTATTACAAAGCAAAGGCATCTCTGCCAGTTTTAAATGGCTATGTTTTGTTTGTACTCACTGACTTTTCAATTTTATAACTTTTTTTTGTTTTATAAGCTATTACGGTGTTTATGCTATATAATATTATAAACCATAACTTGGGTTATGCAATTGATTGCTAATGCTTTCTCTTCTCATGGCATTTTTTGTTGTTTATATAATCACAGAAATTGCTCATTTGTGAAAAAAGCTTGATATATCTAGAGATAATAGTTCCTCCTCTTTTAAAACTGATTTAGATAGCAATAGGTGTTTAAAGCCTGGGATTTATTTATTTTTTTAATGCTCAAGAGGTTTTATTGTGTAAACTACAAAAATACCTTAAAAACCATAAGTTAAGAAAGATAATGTTTTCCCTGTTTAATGATGAATGTAGCAATTGTGCACATACGCTGGAATAGATCATATTGAACATCCCCTGAGCTCCGTTTGCAGACAAGTTGTAGCTCCACCATGACAACATTCCCATAAGGTGCTGAATTATTAATGTTTTGGAATCTGCAGGATTCAGCAGATAATGTTCAGAATTATTGATGGCTAACTTCAATCCTTTTATTTTTGGAGATGGATAATAAAAATCAAGAACCAACATGAAATTGTAGATAGTCTTTAGGCCAATTTTAGGAATGACTGATCAGCTTTTGATTTAATATATGTAAATATAATAATACTCATTCAAGGTGAAGGGGAGGAGACTGATTTGGCACTAATTTATGAAGCCTTCTAGCATTCTCTGTACACTGCATCCTGTGAGAATATAACACTCTAATTACACTTGCACCGTATAATGAGAGCTCTTAATAACAATTACTGATTATGGTTTGGATTGTGCAGGGAATTTTTCTTCTTCCTTGATTATGATATATTGACTTTTACTGAAAAAGACCTTATACTGTATGGGTGTAATTGTTATTTCTGTAGTAGGCTTCATTGGGAGGGTAGAGGGAGATACCTACCAGGAAGGCTGGATGGACAAAAATCATTGTACACCTGACTGTAAAACACCTGACTGTAAGATGGAATGTTGGGAAGCTGATTTGTAATTGTCAGGGGTCTCCAATCTCTTGGCTATGGCCCACGATCGAACCACTGCCTGTTCTGAATGGGCTACAGAAGCGGCACATGAGCCCATGAGTGCAGCTCCATTTATGCAAGCATTGGGCATGAATGACTGGAGTTGTGCAGGTATATGCTCATCCACCACTGGAGCATAACTATTCCCCCCCCCCCCCCCCCGACAGTCTGCAAAGCTAAAAAGATTGGAGACCGCTGCTTTAAGTAGCTTAAAAATAAGGGTGTGATGCTAAACGTTATAATGGAAGTACAAAACTCAATGTGATGGAATGACAGTATGGGAAATGTGTTGTAAGCAAAATAAAAACAAAAACCCGAAACTAACAACCAAAGGTGAATAGAAAGGCATGTTTTGTTTGTTTGTTTGTTTGTTTATTTATTTATTTATTTATTTATTTATTTATTTATTTATTGTTACTTATTTTTTAAATGTATATAGTCACTAATCTCAATGTGTGGCTCTAGGCGCCTCACAGACAATAAAAAAATAATATAAAAAGCCAAATCAATGTAATAATCTAGAAACAGTGGAAAATGTTAAAAAACATATAAAACCCCCTCACATAATAACTGACCTGGATGATTGAGAATATCCATAGATATTCATACAATAAAATTCATGGCTAAGGTAGTTTAGTATATTCTCTATCAATAATTCTCTAAAATGCTTTCTATGATATATTTAATCAAATATTATAGACATGAATACCCTAAAACAGGTTAAGAAAAGGAATTAAGTCAGGAAACGGGCATCTATGGAGAATGAGTGGTGGATGTGGGGTGGTTATTCCCTTGTGTTCTTGTGCATTCCTGCAAATGGAAAAAACAACTGCAGAATATGACGCCTTGTGCTGAATTTGTTTTAAGGGTTGAATACTGTAAGCTATGCTTTTGCATTTCTTACCATTATGATTGTTGATCTCTTAATGCCTCTTCAAATTACTTAAAATCTATTGAATGCAAGTCTTACTATTCCAGAAGCTAAAAACTTAAGGTGTCAAGGGAATTTGCCAATATTATTCTAATTAGCATTCATTCCTTTGCTTCTTCCAAAACACCTCTGATTCCTAATCTCTTTCTGTGTATAAAGCAATATAATTCATACACTTTTTCATTGGAACAGAACAATTAAACCAGTTACAAACACTGTACTATTTCAAATTCTTTAGCAATATAATAACAGATGTCATGTTCAGGCTCTTATGGTAAGATAATAGGAGAAATAGCTAGGGAAAAAGGATGTTATTCAGCTTCTAGATTCCATGAGTGAATAAGACCTAAGCATAAAAAATAGTCTAATTCTTAGATGTTTTTGATAATGCAATTATGTACTTCTGAAGTAATAACATTTGTATTAATTTTAATTAAAGTAAGATAGTTTAATTAAACTGCCTTGTGGTACATCTATTCCACATAAATATATCTGTTCTTATATGGGATTTCAAATTTTGAAATAACTTTTCCCTCTTTCTTTTTATCTTTATATTTGTATATCTATTATCTATTATTATAGCCTCCCAACATTAATTAGTATGTAACTAAAGTGGATTTCTTGATATTAAATCTAAACATTGCTTAGCAACTGTCTGAGCTTCACCTTGGACAATAATATTAACAAGCATTGTCTCCCATGGGTAGCTTTTCAGTGACTGCATAACTATGTTTCTTTACCTTTAGAGTAGGGCTGTAGCAATAAAATCAAAGATAAATGGCAAGATGTTATTGCTAATCAATATGTAAGGGGTAAAAGAGGAAATAAAGCAATTGCCTTATAAGGCTGTGGCAAAAGCCTGGGATTCTCATGAGAACAGAACTGGAAACCATTAAGAATGGATATATCATCTCAGAGCTGGCAGCAAGATTTCACATATTCTTAGTCTCCCACTGTAATAATAACAAATTCAAATACAGCACGGTTGTCAAAGTCATCATGTCACGTTTCCATCATGTGACATTTCACAACATTTTTCCCATTTGTGGAGCTGCGGTGGGCATGGCCTGGGTGTGACGCATAAAGTGTGAGATTGCTGTAGTAGGAATAATAGGTTACTGATCATACATTTCATGGTTCAATGTTTTTTGGAGTAATCTGTCAAAACAGACTGACTGCTCCTAATTATCAAACTATTATATTCATATGATCTAAAATATTAGTTCTACTTATGCTGCCATGGTTTATTATCATACATTATTTCCTGCATTTTGTTTAAATTTTCCTCTGAGTCAAGCTGAACTCCTGGACCCAACATGGGTATGTTCATGTTCTTTTATTGGCACTAACCTGGAACCAAAACAGGGTATGTTTACAAGTACATGCGCTGTATCCCCCATTCCCTACATCTTTAGCATTTCCCATCAAAGCACCAACCTTACAAAAGTGCCAAAGTTGACTAGTGTTTTATTCTGTGTTGTTTTTCACAGTTAAGTTTTAATCGTATGTTTCTGTTTACTTTTTAACAGAATCTCAAAATAAAACAGTGTCAGTGGGGGTTTTCCCAATCTCCTTTTTCTCATTAAGAGTTGAATTGTGAATACCCAAATATCACCCAGTTTCCAGCCTACAGCATGCATATAAACATAAATTTAAATACAGTGTTTTCTTCGCGCATAGGCATATACAGAAAACTTCACATATGTCAAATATAAAATTAAAAACTTTTTTTTAAAAAATCAAGTGTTTCAGAATATATAAATAATTCATGTAATTGTGGACTCTCTAATTCAGATCATTTTTGTAACGAATAAAAAACTATCATCCCTGGGATGAAGATACCTCTTGTTACATTATGTGAAGATTCTTTATATGTTGATATAAAGAAATGCAATAAATTCTTAGTAGCACTTTACTAAGAATATTTCAAAGGGTGGGGGAAGATTCTACCATTCTATATTTATCAATTGGTCCCTCTGCTAACCCCACTTTGGAAATAGCTAAATTCTTCATGGCTGTCAATTCCATAAGGCAATAATTGGTTAATCTACAGGAAGTATCTCTTAAATCTAACCCAGTTTACGTGGTTGAGATTAAAAATATATCTATATGTAATCCACTGTTAGGTGATTTACTGATAAGGCATTGGATCCTGTCTACAGAATGATTTCTTCTAAATTTGAAAACTTTTTAAGTTATCTTTTAATGATGATTTATTTTTGTATAGGTTGAGTTGTATTTTTAATGTGCTTTTGTTCTGTTCCTCCTAGTGGAAGTGGCTCAGTAGCAACAAGATACCTGACCTAGGAAAATTGCCGTCTCATTGGCAACTGACCTGCATTTTGCTTTCAATTCATACAAATTTCCTTAAAGACAGAAAAATTGGCCCCAAAAATAAACCATATGAGCTTCATCTTCCCTAATTAAAAAGTCTTCTCACTTACTATCGTGAGACATTTTTCTCAATGCAGTGACATAAAGATAACAATGGTACTTCATAATTGGATGACTTCAGGGGATGAGTCTCTTTTCTCTATAAAGCTCACCAGAACTAATAGGAGGCTGGGTGTAGTCTCCAAATCAGACACAGTTCCATATTCCTGCCCTAGAAGGACATTGAAACATGAGTTTGATATTTGCATTTTTGTTTCCGTTTTATTTTTAGTGGTACGGTAGTAAAGAACACACACACACACACACACACACACACACACACACCACATTCAATATAATGCATGGTAAGTAGCCATATTACTCTCATGATAAGTTGTCATTTTATATTAACTCATTATTTGATTTGCAATAGGTTTCAGGAGATTATTTAACAGCAATATTTATATTATAGCAATAAGCTATAAATGAAACAATTCATTTGGTTAGTTTCTGATAGTTATTTTAAGACGTGTTTTACAAAGAAATGCTTAGGTTATGTCAGACTTCACAAATGATAACGTGCTGCTAAAACCAGCTTTATTGCTCTGATGTCATCAGCACAAATCATTAAAGTAGGAAGGCAGCTGGGTAACCATAGTATTCATTTATTTTTGTTTTACTACATTTTATACTGGAAGCTCTCCTGGTCATAAACGTAATGTTCCTCTCTTCCCTTCTGAAAACTATTGTGTAACATTTATTTATGAAATGGGCTTTTTCTTTAGTCATGATTATGTCCTAGACAGCTCCATGCTTCCATTCGTTTCTTAGAATCTAAAAGGGTCTATTATTACAGTAGATGTAAAATTCTATTGAGTAGTTTAGCTGTTTGTCTTCGTTTTATAGGGAGATGGAGAGTGCATCAACTGTAAAATGGAAAATATTCCACTATCAAATATGTACTTAGAAGTGTATAGTTTGGTGAGGGTTTAGGGCCATTTCTCAAGCTACAGGGACTTTGATATCCCTTAGCCATCAGCCACACATATTGATTCATTACCTAATAGTGTACTTTGGTTTTTGTACAGCCTCAGAAAGAGTAGTGTCCATTATGATACCATAACCTCCCATGTACTGGAACAATATGCAATAGAATGAGGAAATAGATCAGTGGAAAGCACTCAGTTACCTGCAGGGATGTAGGTATTTATAAAATCTTCCCAATAAAGGTTGATCACCCTGTATGTTAAAAAGAGAGAGAGAGAGAGAGACATATATTCATTTCTCCTTAGTTGTTCATGTCCTGTTTTCAAGTGATAAGATAATAGTCACTGTAACAATTCAGGCAAAATTTTGCAATGTCCGAAAGTAGGCAAATAATGAAAGCTACATTCTCCAGTACAGAAAGAACGTAAATCCAAAGTCATGTAAACACTATTACAAAGATAATTGGTAGAAATTTTTCATCAGGTATGGTGTGTTTTAGCATGCAAGACTGAGCAACAGAGATTGCAGCACAAGTTTATTTTAAAAATGAGAGCTTTTACATTTCTGTATTCAAGAACTTAATCTAATTCAGGTTTTAAATCTATAAAACCTGATATAATCACGATTGTTATTCATAGAGAAGGACTTCCAGCTCACTAAAGATCTATTAATTTTGTAAAAAAATAATAATCTTTTTTTTAATGTTATAAATCTGTTAAAGGAGCCAGTTCGGTCTAGTGCAGGGCTGTCAAACTCTATGCCCGGGGGCCAGATTCAGCCTGCAGGGTGCTTAGATCTGGCCCGCTGGGCTGCCTTGTGAAGGATTGGCCTACGGTGCCTCTGCCAGCAAAAACCATTTTCACTGGCAGAGGGTTACAAGAGGCCATCACAGCTGAAAACGGAACTCGGGAGCCCATTTTCACTGGCAGAGCACTTCGGCCACCACAGGCACCCCCGACACGTGTGATGTCGAGCTGGCCATGCCCACTCCAGCCACAACTTCCGCCTGCCCCCCAGATCAAACATAATACTGATGCCCTCAATGAAATCAAGTTTGACACCTCTGGTCTAGTGGTTTGGGCACCAGGTAACCAGTAAACTATGCATTCAAGTCCTGCCTTAGGCATGAAAGCTGGCTTGGATGACTTTGGGCAGTCATTAATAAACCTTTCTATTAGCAAGCCTTTATGATCTAATTCCCTTGGATGAAATATATTGGAATTAGGACTCTGAAAGAACATCCTCTAAATGAGGGTAAAATAAGCTGATCAAAACCAAAAGTAGACCCATCACCCTCTGTCTAGTATATATTTGTGTTAATATAGCCTTGCTACTGAAACATTTCTAACAATTTTCTAAAGGAGTTGCATATGGAAGCTATATTTCTATCTATTGTTTGTCCTGAGAAGTTAACTAGCTGAAGAAAAAACAGTAAATCTTTTCATTGAAAAAAGTGATTTATAATAATAGCACTTAGGTTTATATACCGCTTCACAGTGCTTTACAGCCCTCTCTAAGCTTTTACAGAGTCAGCATATCTCCCCCAACAATCTGGGTCCTCATACTCATGACTGTTTTCACACTTACGACGATTGCAGCATTCCCATGGTCACATGATCAAAATTCAGACACAGGGCAACTGACTCATAAAGTATTTATGATGGTTGAAGTGTCCTGTAGATCAACTGAACCTGGTA
>NW_028261390.1:28103530-28113062 GCF_051295495.1 Thamnophis sirtalis
GTATCTTTAGCCTATCTTCTGGAGTGTTGGC
The DNA here is from genome assembly GCF_051295495.1 of Thamnophis sirtalis. NCBI lineage: Eukaryota > Metazoa > Chordata > Lepidosauria > Squamata > Natricidae > Thamnophis > Thamnophis sirtalis. The sequence goes on from NW_028261390.1 coordinate 28,103,562, forward strand.
TATTCCTGCCAGCTTGGTGTCATCTGCAAATTTGATGAGTTCCCCATTTATTCCCTTATCCAAATCATTGATGAAGATGTTGAAGAGTACTGGGTCCAAAACAGAGCCTCGGGGTACTCCACTGCATACTTCCCTCCATGAAGATGCAGTTCCATTGAGGACTACATGTTGACTGCGGTTGATCAGCCAGTTACAAATCCATCTGGTGGTGATGCTGTCTAACCCACAGTCTTCTACTTTACCTAGTAGTAGGTTATGGTCTACCTTATCAAATGCCTTACTGAAGTCCAAGTAAGCTATATCGACGGCATTCCTCTGGTCCACTAATTTTGTCACATTATCAAAAAATGCAATAAGATTAGTCTGGCATGATCTGTTCCTACCGGTTCGGATCAGTTCCGCCAAACCGGTAGTGGTTTGGCGGCGTGGGTCACTGTGACTCAGGCTTGCCACACCCCGAACCAGTTCCCTGGTCTCTTCTCCCATCATTGGCATGTTTCTGCGCATGCGCAGAGCAGTTTTCACTAAACTGTGCATGCACAAAACACCCTCTCTCAGCAGACTGGTAGTAAACCAGTTAGTAACCCACCACTGTATTTCAGCACATATGGATGCATCAGACTAGAGAAGGCTGAACTAGTTTTTTCTTACAGACCTATAAATTAAATGTGTGTTTTTATGGAGTCACCAGCCATCTTGCTTCAGTGCCAGCATCTACTCTACAATCTCCCATTATTTTGTGGCTAGTTGTTTAATAGCAATAGCAATAGCAGTTAGACTTATATACCGCTTCATAGGGCTTTCAGCCCTCTCTAAGCGGTTTACAGAGTCAGCATATCGCGCCCACAGTCTGGGTCCTCATTTCACCCACCTCGGAAGGATGGAAGGCTGAGTCAACCTTGAGCCGGTGAGATTTGAACCACTGAACTGCAGGTAGCAGTCAGCTGAAGTGTTGTCAATTGTATCATTATATATCAAGAATGTATAATTGTAATATAAACTGATATGCTTCTCTAGAATAACATTACATTTAACCCAGACAGGCTGTAATGATTGGGTAACTAGATGCACCCTGAAATTATTATTGTTATCAAGCGTTCTTTATAAATATAATTTTGCCTTCACTTACATTGGATGCAGCTGTGCTTGCCATTATTAAAATTTTGGGGAAATATGGTGTACATGTCTGTATGTCATTGACTAGTAAATCCAGTAAGGAGAATAATATGTAAGAGTATCATTGATAGAACAGTTCTTCCCATTAAGCCTTCAAACTCTCTTCAGCTGTCAACACATGGGCATTTTCTAGAGCCAAATTCTCTCACGCTGTGCGCTGCCTGCAGCTTGCCTGAAGCTCAGCTTTGACTGAAAATGTTGATTTCACTTCTTTTAGCCTTGTTCTCATTTAGCGTTAAAACCTGCCTAGAGTCTGCCTTTTATTCTGTAATGTACACATGCATGTGTCAACCCCTCACACTCTTCTGATGTGAAGTTAAGGTGCTCAAAAGATATGCTAGTAATCTCTATGAATAATTGATTAGAGAAGAGTCTGGCAGTGTTAATTGTGAGGTGCAACTGAGTGAACGCCAAAACAAAAGCTCTTTGGAATGTTTCTGAGAAAAAAAAGAAAGGAACAGACTTGTAAAATCTTTAGTATTGAGCAACAGGGTCAGTGTGCTGAAGCGGAATTTAAGCAATGCTTTTGAATATAATAGGTTTTGACTTGCCTTTCTTACGTGCCTCAGTGCTTCATTGATTGAGAACTCATTTGTTAAATCAGCTGTTTGTTGGACCATGGGCTGTTGAAATCATTTCAAAAAAACCAAACACCTTTCACTCATTCCATTCTTTGTGGTTTTCATAATTCTCAGGGTTTTTTCCCTTCAAAACTTGAAATATGAAATTCAATGAAATGTCATTAATGAGAATGGCATATGAACATTGGAATGAACATTGGCAGTTGTCTTCTCAATGGGCAATAAAAAAGAAGCTAAGACTTATCTGAAATATTGATCACTTACCTTGTTAAATGGCACCTTTTAAATGCAGTTCAGAGCTTGGGCTCAAATATTTCAACTGGAAAAAGGTCTTAAACAGAATATACTGAAAGGGTAGCTCAAGATACACATACTTATTTGGCTTTGGGAAATTATTGTACAGGAATTCCACAGATGGGGTATAATTTTTAACTTTCAATGTGTGGGTCAGGTTGGTTAGTACAAAAAGTAGTAATTGCCTATTTTGCAGTACAGATTTCAAAGCTTAATTTTATATGTAATGCAAAATATAAGAAAGATGACACTGAAAATAAATGAAAAAAAAACATATGCTGTATTACAGAAAAGTGTCATGTTTTTCTTAGAAAACTTGCTCAATTTCTTTTGATAATTTTGATGTCTACAAGTAAGAGCTAAAGGAGATAATCTTATTTATATAAATAATGAGCTTAATTAAAGTTGCTTCTTGTATCTGAGATATATGCTGAATTAATTAGTTGCTGGTTTCAGAGCTGGAAAGGAATTATTGGACCACCAGTAATTTTTAATTCAGCTTATAACCAGAGTTCAGTCTACTACAGTATATCCTTTCAGTTATAGGATGTGTGTCTTGTTTGTTGCTACAAGGTGTATTTTCTTCAAGTAACAAGGTATGTGGAATCTAAAGTAGCTGAGATTGAGATTTTACTTACTACATTGCCAGGACATAGGGATAACATTGTCTTAGGGATTTTTGCAGTAACCTTCCCCTGGAGTAGGGAGGGAATGGAGATTTTACAGTATCTTTCCCCTGCCACGCCCACCAAGCCACGTCCATAGAACCAGTAGTAAAAAAAATTGAATCCCACCATTGGTCTATGAACGACTTTATTTTCCAGCCTATGTTGAAAAATAATATAATATTAAAATCCTATCAAGCAATCATGAAAAGTTATAGAGGCGGTGAATGTGAAAATTTTAATTTTAATATGGTAAATATTGTCATTTGTTCATTCATTCATCACATTTCTACCTTGCCCATCTCAACTAAGTGGATAAAACAAAAACTTTTGGAAAATATAATCCAGTGGGCCCAGAAGGAAAAACATTTCCCAACTCTCTTGAGCTTCTACAAGGCTCTAAAGATATAGCTGTGTCATCAGTGGTGGAGAATGGGATGTTTAGTGGAACCCATATAGTGGTTCTGGGAGTGTGGATTTGTTTTTAGACCTTGGCTGTGGATTGGCTATATATGCTTTTTATTGGGATAGATGTATTGTTCTTTGTGTTTTGAAATGGTTACAACCCTCCTAGAATCATTCTATTGAGATAGGTGACTATATAAATTAGATAAATACATTCCCATTAAAGTTTGATTCAAATTAATGGAATCTGCAGTGTTACTTCAGGCCTTTGCTTCAGAATATTAGCTGTAATTTTGTGTGTGACAAATAAACTCAGTGTTTAGTAGCTATCATAAAAATCTAAATTGCAAAATGTTTTGTCTGCATGCCTGCCTGCCTACCTACCTACCTGCGTCTGTCTGTCTGTCTGCCTGCCTGCCTGCCTGCCTGCCTGCCTGCCTGCCTGCCTGCCTGCCTGCCTGCCTGCCTGCCTGCCTGCCTGCCTGCCTGCCTGCCTGCCTGCCTGCCTATCTATCTATCTATCTATCTATCTATCTATCTATCTATCTATCTATCTATCTATCTATCTATCTATCTAATGTAGAGACTGCCCATTTCATTCATAGATTATGCAGAAAAAATTGATATTTTTCTTGTTTTCTTATATTCTCATTTTGTTTGCAATATCCTACTGGTTAATGTTAAATTGCATAACAGGCACTTTGGGAGACATTGGTGGCTGACTCAACAAAAGCAGTGGTGCAGTGGTTAAAGAGCAGTACTACAGGCTACGTCTGCTGACTGCCAGCTGACTGCAATTTGGCAGTTCAGATCTCACCAGGCTCAAGGTTGAGTCAGCCTTCCATCCTTCTGAGGTTGGTAAAATGAGGACCCAGATTGTTGGGGGACATATGCTGATTCTGTAAACTGCTTAGAGAGGGCTGTAAAGCACTGTGAAGCGGTATATAAGTCTATGTGTTATTGCTACTGCTATTTGGGCAAAGCCAGGTTATGTGGCTCAGGGAAAGATTGGAATGAAGATAGTGAAATAAACACCAGGGAATATTAGAACTGAACCTAGTCATGCAGTATGTTGCATTCATTATAAATTGATGGGTTAATGGCTATAATAGTTGTAATAATTGACTTGCAAGATATTCTCTAAATTATAGGTTCTATGTTATATAGAATAGTTTGAGAAAATTAGGCATTTTTGCTTTTGGAATATTGACCAAAACTGAAATACTGCATGTCACAGGAATGTAACTGTAGGGTCTACATTATCTTTATCTTGCAAAAACATTGGTGAAAGTCTTTGTCTCTGAGATACACTATGACATCAGACAAACTATGAGAAGGAATGGCTTGACAGTCTTTATCAGAGTTAATTAGTTTATTTAATCATTTATATTGCTGCCCATCATGGTTTGATAACTCTGGATGGCTAATATTAAAAACCCAATGTAAACAATAAAAAATAATAATAGAATAATAGCACCTAGAGATAAACCCATTTCAATTTTCATTTTTTTTACAGAATGCTAGCAATGTTGGAACCAATGAATCTCAGAATTCATGATGTTCCAGAGGGCAGACACTGCAACATAGAAGACATATATTCAGTGGGTATGCCATTTGGGTATTGCTACCTGCCACTGTTTAATAGATAGAGTCTAGAGTATGCCCGCACTGTCAGAGACAAAAATACAAAATTCAGAAAACTAATGTAATTATTAGAATCACAGCGTCAAAAACATTAGTGCTCTAAGAATTGTACAAGCGATGAGAAGATAGAAAAAAGTGATTAGTCTGTTTGGAGATCTAATAATGAATAAGAATGATGACTTGTTAGCCATTTTAAATATTATTTTGAATTAAGTTGATGTCTGTTCAATTAGTAGAATTAATATAGATCTGAAACTATGTTACTGTTTATGATGAAAATTGAGAAACTTACAGGTTGTACTGGACTTACAACAATTGATTTAGTGACAATTCAAAGTTTAATGGCATTGAAAAAAGTGACTCATGACCATTTTTCACACTTACGACTCTTGCAGCATTCCCATAGTCATGTGATCAAAATTCAAATGCTTGGCAACTGGTTCATATTTATGATGGTTGCAGTGTCCTAGGGTTTTTTGCCACCTTCTAACAAACTAGGTTAATGAGAAAGCCAGATTCACTTAACAACTGTGCTAATAACTTAACAACTGCTGTGATTCATTTAACAACTGTAACAAGAAAGTTTGTAACATGGAGCAAAACTCACTTAATAACTGTCTCATTTAGCAACATAAATGTTTGGCTCAATTGTGGTGATAGGTCAAGGGGTACCTGTAATGGAAGAGAGAAGAATGATGAGTTTCTAAATATGGGACAGAACATTATTTGTCATGAATCTTGGAGGAAATTAGTCATGTAGCAAAAAGAAAGAAATGAGACAAGCAAAAGCAACTGTTCTGGTATGAAATAGGACATGATAAAACTAGATAGATAGATAGATAGATAGATAGATAGATAGATAGATAGATAGATAGATAGATAGATAGATAGATAGATAGATAGATAGATAGATAGATAGATAGATAAAATTGAAAACCAAATAAGAATGTGTGTCTAATTTTATGATGCCATGTGTCTTGATGAGAGTTACTCAATTCTTACTGTCTTCCCAGAGCCATTCCTGATGTCAAAAATGATGTGTTTGATAATGGATTGAATAGATTAGTGAGTTCATAATTTGTTGAACATCTTATGTTTATTGCTTAACTAATTTCCTATACTCTTTTGTTAATTATTACACCAATATTAAAATTGATTTTAGCAGTTCCACAGTGGTAAAGTAAATCAGAATTCAGGATTGATCACAATTAACTTTTATTCAGTTGCTCTCCACTCAGTTCATATCATTTTGTTTACATAGGTGACTTTATCCCCTATCTCCAAGAAATCAGTTGAATTTGAGAATGAAACCAAAAGCCCTTCAATCCATTTCTTAACTTATCTTGAGAATCTGCAGTGTATTTATATTTGAAGTGGGCTTTTTCATTACCATTATTATATATGATATAAAATCATTTTATTTAGTGTTGAACTTAAATAATTTTCCAAGTATTTTTCTTCCTTTTTAGCACATACTGTATAGCTAAAGTTATTATTTCTGTTGTTGATAGAATTGTCTGTCTATATTTTTCATTGGCTGTCATCCAATCTCTTTTTTATGGATTAGAAGAGGTGACATATTTAAATATATGAATATTTTACAAAATTCTGTAAATGTTTATAATTGAAAATTTGTACAGTAGCAGTTTGTAGCAAATATGTGAAACAGGATATAGTTTTCAATAGATTTTATTTCTTTAAAATTTCAAAACATAATCATTAGTAAAATTCTTGTGTATGTGAAAAACTGTTTAAATTGTGAAACGGAGCCTTTATAGCATACATATCAGATTAAATCAATTTTTTAAATTTTATTTAATATGTTAATTGTTTATGAAATCCTAGAAGAACAATAGAGTCTTAAACAAATTTACTAGATAGTGTCATTTAGTCCTAGATAACACAAATGGATCATGCATCAATGACAATCTATTTCATTTTGGGCATTGAAGTTTAAAAAGAATGTTAAGAAATGGGAAATGTCCAGACTGAAACCTGTCTGAATGAGTCTTATTTTGTTTATTTTCCTGCTTCTATGGCAATTTATTGGAAGTAGAAGCAAAACTGTGTTCATATTTCTTGAAATATGAAGGCACTGCAAAAACTATGGACATCCGTTTCCACGGATGTCCATCCATTTTCTTCTTCCTGTTTCCTGATTCTTGGATACTTTTCTTCCACCTCACAATAATGCCAGCAATCTTTACTCATGTCAACTCAAGCATTATAGCTGTAGCTGACCAATAATCTATTATTCGTTGATTTCCTTAATTTGATTTATATGGCTACTAATCTTGTAAAGCAACTAGCAGCCAATTGAATGAAACTATCAATACCCATAATGAAATAAAATCAATTATTAATATTAAATTTATTTTCTGCCTATCTTACAATGGGCTATTCCAGGTGGTTTACAACAATAAAAGAAAGAAAGAAAAAGGAAGTTTAAACAAAGTAAAAGTAAAATGATTGACAATAAAATAAACATCAAAAAAAGAAATACAGGTGGTCCTTAACTTACGACTGGTTACCAAGTACCCTGCCCTAATATGATCCCTATCTACAATCTTCGCTGACAGGTTCCCCAGAAAGCCAATGGGAAGCTGGCAGGAAACATTGCAAGCAGTTGCTCCCTGCTGAAAGGACTCCCTATCATTTCTGGGGACTAGCTGAAAGAACTGCCTCTGGTGGGGTGCAGAAATGGAACTCGGATCTTTATGATTTAAGCTTCACTTTTGCACCTCATTAGAGTACAGAAAAGGACCTCGTCACGATTCAAGCTCCTTTTCTGTACCACATGGAACAATGTCAGCTGTCTTCCATGCACAGAAAGGGACTTTTCTGATGGGGTACAGCAAGGGACCTGAAATCTTCATGATTTAAGGTTCCTTTTTGCACCTCACTGGAAGAGTTCTTATCTGTGCATGAGGGAAATCTTACATCCTTTCATGAGTGCAGAAATAGAGCTTAAAATCATGTATCCCACCTCACCAGCATTGGGAGGCCTTAAAAAAGTGGTGCTTGCTTGCAGAATGATGTGATGCAGTCTTTGCAGGAGGGATGTGCCTTGCATTGACTGTGGAATAAAAGGTAAGTGGAGGATTTCACATACTGCTGACCCCTATAGCCAGCCAAGTGCCTCCTCCATCCCTGTAGTTCGCTTGAAGACTTATGCAATCACTTAATGACCTCAAGTAGGAGAGCCAGGATATCTCATTTAACAATCTCTTATCTCAGCAACCAAGATTCTAATCCCAATTGTAATCATAAATCAAGAACTACATGTAATCAAAACAAAAGGCATACAATTAATACAAGCAGTATATAATCAGGTCACCTAATCTCTCAACCTTCATACATGGAAAAACAGCAAGGTCTTGAGTGCTTTCCAGAAGGTCAGAAGGGTCAGGGCCAACCTAACCTTTGGTGATATTTCAGAAAAGGCACATTTTCTGAGTTTCACATTTTCTTATTGATGGAATCATAACATAGCATGATCCATCTGTTGGACATAATGGGTTGGGTAAGAGACCATGGTAGAGAAGTGGTCCCTCAAATGTCATAGCCCTATGCCATGAAGCATTTTATTAGTGATCACCGTAGCAGTGAATATCACCAGGAAGCATATTGAGAATCAGTGCACCCATCAGAGCTAAGGTTTATCATGAGCATATTGCATTGCCACATACTGAACCAGTTACATCTTCTGAATATTCTGAATATGCTGTCTCTCTGTAGAGCAGATCACAATAGTCAGGAAGAGGTCAAAGCCTGAGTATTGGATGTGGTGCCTCCTGGTTTTAGAAGGGGTACATCTGGCAAACAATTTTAGCAGCTAGTCTCAGGTACCATGGAGATGGAATGAAAACCACTGAAAAATCAAAGACAGCAAGTATGGATGCATTACTCCATTTCATTCTCCCAAATGTCATCCACAATTGCAAGCAATGCTTTAGGTCCACATCCAGACCAAAAATCAGAAAAGAATCAGGTGATATGCTTCCTAGAGTTTTCTGAGAGTTCAGAGCAGCAACCTTCCCTTAAAAAAAAAAAATCTTCCATTTTTGATACCTCAGCAACATGAAATTATAATTATAGCTATTGGGAAAAGTTTCTGGCTGCAAAGTTATTAACTTGCTGTGAATTCATCTTCACAGCTTGCAAATAGTTTTTAAATGCAAGAATTATGATATCTTTACCACCAGAAAACATTTCTTGTAATAACTACTCCATTTAAAAAACGATTGTTAATAGTCATACATAGATGTACAGAAATGGATAAGCAGATAAGAGAATACTACCAATGATATTATTTTTCCTCTTTTCTATGTATGGTATGAACAATTTCTATTGTACTAGAACCAGCGTTAGCTTAAACAGTGTTCAAATTCTTTGAGAGAACACTGATTAACTCATTATATTCTCTGTGTGACCTAGCATTTCTAGATTTAATGGTTTAGATCAGTGGTCCCCAACCTTTTTATCGCCGCGGACCAGTCAGCCTTTGATAATTTTACCGTGGCCCGCTGAGCACGCGCAGGGGTGGGGGGGGGGCGTTGTTTTAAATCCACCTTCCCAATTCAACACCTGAATCATATCCCACCTTCCATTTTGTATGTAGATTTTAAGGAATAAACAGCTGAATTAATCAAGGTCAAAGATAAAAAGAGCAAGGGCAAAATTAAATAAGCCAGAGGATAGCAATGTAAAAAGAATTCAGTATTAAGGAGAGAAAG